>NC_139924.1:8626413-8841413 GCF_963514095.1 Eutrigla gurnardus | reverse complement strand
TTGAAAACATTACATGGTTTGAAGCATCAAGGTTGTTGTTGTTTTTTACATTCTACTCAGTCAGGAGGCGACTTCAACTTCCTTCGTTATTGACTGGCTTGAGGCAGGAGAACAGCAAAGGAGAATGCAGGGGTGTAAAACACACACACACACACACACACACACACACACACACACACACACACACACACACACACACACACTCAGACAGCAGACTACACACTCCCACACAGCAGGTGGTGGCATGCATCTAAAATTGGTTTTGCAAATATTATCTGCCAAGAAACACAAAAAGAAGACGAGCCTTACTGTGATTGGGTGAGCAGATACATGAAGGAGACGTTGTTAACTAGGCTTAGGTAAATAGGTAACAACACTATTCCACTGGGCACAACTGCACCGCATTATGTCTGATGTAGCCGCCAGAGTTTACATCTAGACGACGCTTGTGATTCCATCAGACGCACCGCAGAGCGTTTCAGAAGCATCCCATCCACCACCGCGGCTGGTAGGTTGATCAAATTCACTTGCCACTGGTCAAATTCACTCATATTTGACCAGATGGTGAGCTCATTTAAATTATTTTTTATTTATATAAACCAAAATCATAAATGTTCCTCAGTGGGAACCTTCCTTGACAAAACCCTTTAACCCTGGAAAATAAGGATGAACACCTCAGGGAGAGAAACTGAGTAGGGATCTCTCTCTCTGACACGTGTACGGAATGAACAACACAAATAATTACACCATTTTCAGTCACAATTTCGAACTCTAGTGCTCCGTGAGAGTTGTTAGTTCACTTCCCATTCCTTATTACAGGGCTATTCACATTGTTCAGGGCGCCATTGAGGCGGCTATGAAATCAGTGCAGTGCTATAAGTGTCTTCAAGTGTGACATGAAATCCAGACAATCTGTAAATGGTAAGAATAAAAGTCAGAATTTGACCTACTTGGCATTTTGAATCAGCAAGGCTTAATGTTTCTCACTTCGGGCGTCAATTTCCGTGTACAGCTATCAACGGCAGCATAAACAAAATAATTCCCCTGTTTTGATTGAAATGCGTTTCAGGAACTCACTGGCAGTTTTCAAGGTTATTGCCTGCGAGAAACAAGAGGGCTACAGATGGAATAAAAACCACTCTGGTTTATTTGATGGATTAAGACCTGAGATGGAGACGGTGCTCTGTAGAATTAAATAGTTGATGGAATTTAAACTAAAAATTGTACGGCCGCAGACTTTAAAGTGCAAAATATGTATCGCATCACACAATGAGCATATGTACTTTGAATATGAAAATTATTTTTCTTAATGAAAGTCATCCTCTATTAGTTGTTTATTGATCTTGATATTGATCTACACTGTTTAAAATGTGTACTATTTTACTTTGTACAGTGATTATGTTATTGTAGAAACACACACACACACACACACACACACACACACACACACACACACACACACACACACACACACACACACACACACAATCTCAGTCTTGATTGAAAGATGTCAATTTGCAAATGGAAGCCGTGCAACATTCAGAGAGAGGGAGAGAGCATTTATGCATATATACGGTCAGGGAGTGAGCCTTGAGAGACTCAATCAGGGACACTTCTGTCTGAATGGGGGATAAAACCTCCTCCTCTCGTCTCCTTCCATCTTCTCGTCTTCCTTGCTCATTCACTCCATTCTCTCCTTCTTTTTCCTTCTTGCTCCCTTTGTCTCTCCTCCTCCTCCTCCTCGCCGTCTCACTTCCCTCCCTTTCTCTTCATATCTCCCGTTTCCCAATATCTGTCCCCATCTCTCACCTCCGTTCCGCCCTTGTCATCAGACACACTTGTCCACTCAATCACCGTAATTTCTGCTCCTCCCATTCACACTTGCTCCTGATAGGTACAAGGTCTCGCAGGCCCTGCTCATGTTTTTTTATGCTCCTTCGTATCTGCTTTTTATTTTTGTTTTTTATGCCCTTGTGTCTCCATCTAACATCCGTCACTCCAAACGCTATTTCACATGACAGTATCATGTTCCTGTGTGGCTGTGTGTTGCCGTTCATACAATAAGGGCTGAGTGCAAAAATCAGAACAAACAATCCATTTTCGGAAACACTGTATAGCACCAGTAAATACTGTTAGCTGGGGTCATATGCAAGCATATAAGAAGTAGACGTAGTCATTATAGCCATATAGTAACCCATTGGTTATTGTTTTGAAGCCTCGAGTTTTGTTTTTTGGCTGTTGTCATCTTTTTTAAAACCAGAGGCAAGTGAGAAGGAGGGTCATTTCCTCTTAGATTTCTATACATTCTGACTTCTTTTTGCAACGTGAGGAGCCGCCTCCTTCAAAGGGTAGAGGCTCCATCACCCAAGGTTTCTACAGTCATCTTCATACAAGAACCATGTTTTCAATTATTCCTATGTGGCTGCAGATATTCTCTGTCCTCGATGACACCAATTTTATGCTTTTATGATTTTTCATCACTTTCTTTTTCCAGTTATTTTTTTCTGAACTGGTAGACGTGGTATATCTGCACATTCAACTCTGGGTCACTGAAGCATTTAAAGAATACCTGTGTCAGGAACTTACAAACGATTATTTATCAGCGTGAGTTTAAGTTATATAAATGGAAACTGACCGCAATAGAAAACCAACTTAATCACAAATCAATCGATCTGGGAGAGAGGAGGTCAACAGAAGCTCCAAAACCATGTCAAAGCACTCTTCACGTTATTAAACATGTCAGCTCATCATAACATGTCAAATAAATGACAACATCTATTTTCTTATTCAAAGCTCTCTCTCTCTCTCTCTCTCTCTCTCTCTCTCTCTCTCTCTCTCTCTCTCTCTCTCTCTCTCTCTCTCTCTCTGCTAATTTAGTGTCCATACACTAAACCCAGTTCAGGTATTTCTATTTAACTGTCTTACATTACCTATGTTTGTTATGTTATGTATTCATTTTTCTATTTCCTGTTCCCTAGAATACAGAATGTCTACCTTCTAGACTCTCAGTCAGAAGTAGCCATACTCTGTGAACACTGAGATGTATGGATTTTCTTTGCTGTACCTTCAGTCATAAACCGTGTGGCATAATTACATCATGGTCTATAGAGGCTGTTATTGGTGGAGAAACTGGTGTGTCAACCTCGGCTGCAATTGATTTCTTCCTTTGTTCTGGGTAAATCTCACACAATAAAGCAGAGAGAGCAGCAGGTGGACAGATAGACACTGAGGTGTCGGGCTTAGAAGACAGGACAAGAATACACAGTCTCATTGATCTGTAAGCCTGCCGTTCTGGACCTGCAGTTTCAGTCTAACCTGTACCACCTAAAATCAAGGAAGGTAATGGCTTTACTTGCACCAACTATAGGAAAGTGTGCAACTACATTATCCGTTCGTTATGTAATGCTGCTGGTGCATCTGTTTTATGTTTTGGAGTTTGCATATGAAACCTGCAAGAATTTTCTGCTGATATAACCTGACCTCCAGCTTTTGTTTGGAGATATCAATAAATATCACATTTATTACAAAACCACATGTCTGCTGACTTGTCTGCCAACATTGATATGGCTTGATTATCTGATGGTGAAGCGCATACAAACGTTGATCAATACTAAGAATTAAAACAATGTTAACATTTGATGTTTCACAGCCACAATAACCTTTTCCCCCCTAAAGTGTTCACAGTTCAGCAGCTATCGCCTCCTTGTAGGTGGTGTGGGTGGGCATGGCATGTAGAATGGATTCAATAATGACTGAACAGCTTCTCCTTGTGGAGAATCGGTCCGCTTTCAGTGAGTCTGAGAGTATGTGATGACTCTCGGACTCGGATGACTCCTTATCTAACCAGATGTAGGATCAATGGGTGTGAGGGCCAAAGTGCAGAGAGAGTAACCGACTCCCTCGCTGCCTAAAAGTAGACCAGGCAGCAGGAGGAGGGTCATTAAATGAGCTCACCTGGAACACATCAGCTGACATTTTGTTTTTCTGAGATATTCATCTTTTTTAATATCATTTTGGAGTTTCAGACAACAAAGCTTTGTTGAGTGAGAACCACCACTTAATAGCCACAAATATGCTAACCCACACTGAGAATGAGAACCGCTGCACTTTCCTCAGCATAGAGCACCTTTATTGAGGCTCGGAACAACGGGCAGCTTTTCTTCAGTTTTTTTAAATACATGTTTCGTATGTTACAGCATCCGGTAGTTGTGAGAGTTAAGTAAGAGCAGTCAATTAGTGAGGACCCAAGCACTGTCAAGCTGGGCCATCACAGCAGGGTCCATCGACAGACGGGGAAAAGGACCTGCAAGTCAAGAAACACTCAACCTTCCACTGTGTGACTATTGGAGGGCAAACTTACTCTAGACTGACAATCCTAGAAAGAAATGGATCAATTTCCTGTTCTAATGAGCAATGTTTCAAAAGAAGACAGCCCATCCGATTTGACTTCAACACAGGTATGTGTCACATGATCGATAGCTCATTAACCAATCATTAACTGTTTAACAGACATGATTCAAATTGACTATTTTGAATGGAGGAATGTCTGTTAAAAACAATTACCGTCATTATTTTTTCTATAAAAATGGACGTCCTGTCTCCATTCAGAAATAGCAACATGTCATCTGTTGCACAGTGTGTTGTCTATGAAACCTGCAGTAGAGAAACCCACTCAGACAAACAAACAGTGCCTGGTTGGAGTATCCAGCCTCGCTGTCCATCACCTCTAGGTCATGTAGTGGATGATCAAACTGATTGCCATTGTAATGTAAATAAGGAAATGTATGTTGTCATTTAATTGACATGTTATGATGAGCTGACATTCGTTTAATAACGTGAAGAGTGCTTTGACTTGGTTTTGGAGCTTATGTTGAGTTTTGTTGGTTTTCTATTTCTGTCAGTTTCCATTTATATAACTTATACTCACGCTGATAAATAATCATTTGTAAGATACCTTAAATGAGGCCATTTATACCTGACACAGGTATCCTTAAATGTCTCTAGTGACCCAGAGTTGAATGTGCACAGATATAAGCAGGAGCCAGAACATTCAAGGCTTTAAAAATAAATTATAAAACTCACAGGTAACTCACTCCTTCACCTTTATGCATGAATGAAAGTGAATGAGTTTTAATGTAGTTATGAATTACCATGAACTATTTTGATATTATATTGAGTAATGGCATTGCCTTGTCATTACAAATATTAACAAAAATCATCATTATCATAATTATCATTGTATACTTTTTTAAACTGTTAAAGTGAAAAATTTGTATTGTCAGATAATGCATTAACTTAGTAATTATTAACACTAGTAAAGACAGGGTCAAACTTTACCCACACGTATAGGGGGTAAAGTTTGTAGTAAGTAAGTTTATACGTATTTGTCCGATTATGAAAAATTAAATTGAGCCTCTGGAAAAGGCTGTGGGAAGACCAGGGACATGTATGTCGTAAATCAGATCCATTCAGCTTATGATAATTCTTTTGTGTGGGGCTCCATAAAGCGACACAGGAAGTAAAAGGGCTTAAGCCAGAGATGAAAGCTGGGAGAAGTGATGACAGGCAGAAGAGGAGATGGAAGGGATGAGGGGACAGGATGACAAAGTGATGAATAAAAGGAAATACGAGGTATGGTGTGATAAGAGAAGAGAGGTTGTAAGGGCAGAAAGGAAGAAGGAGAGGACGAAGAAGACAGACGGGAGTATGGCACAGACGCAAGAATGGGAGCAGATGGGGGGAAGATTTCAGAGATAAATGCATTGAAGGAAGAGAAGCTGCTAAAATGTCACTGGGGAAATGGTAATGATGGTCCATAAAAGAGTGACAGGGAATTTTACAGGTAGGATCCCTTGAAGGGACAGACAAAAGAAGGAGAATCTGAGAGAATACGTGTGTGATTGAAGGAGCAGAGACGATTTAATGTTCAAACTGGGAAGAAGCGAATGAAAATGAGCAGAACGAGAGCTATTAAGTCATGGCCAGATTGGTGGTGGTGGTGGTGGTGGGGGGGGGGGGGTTCATTCAGAACAAGAAATTGTGGTGGAAGACACTTGTTAGGATGGTCAAGACAGAGAGGGAAAAGATGAGAGGAAATGTGTGATCCAGAGAGCGATGGGGAAGGGGTGGGGGGGACGCAGGGACGAGCTCAGAAAAGGGGGCTCGTCTTCCGCTCAGCTGCGCGTCTTGGCCGGCTGTGAAAAGCCGCTCTCTTCCTGTCAGCACAGGAAGCCCACAGGGCGCCATTGTGCCAGACTCGCGGGGAGAGACGGGGACAGGGTGAGCAGCGGGCAGAGGTTTGAATAATTTAGTGGAATTATTGATGAATTTCACTTTCTGAAGGTTAAGTGTTAGTTGATGTTCAAGTCACGCCGGTCGACCTTAAACTCCCTTGATTTTGCCGTTTCGTGTCTCTCCGGTTAATTCCAGGCAAGTCTCCTCAAGACTTATAATTGACTGATTTGACGGCGACAGAATGAGGCTGCCGTCAAGCATGACAGTTGCTCACCATCGAGCTGAAGCCTTACCCCTCCCTTCCCCCCAGTGCTAAATGTTTCCCAATAAGTAGCATTGTGGTGCAATTTCCCCTCAACATCTCTGTTTCACAGACAGTCTATTGTCCTGTTTTCCATCACAATTGGTCCTAATGCCAGTCACAGATTAGTCGCCAAGCGTCCACAGCGGTGATTGGTTCTCCTCCAGGGAGATGACTCTCTCAAGCTCTTTCTGTGAAATGAGAAAATATTTCATTTCACTTGTTTTTGTATTTAATCAAGCGAGCCGTACACTCGGAAGAATTGGCTCAAACAGCAGCGTGCAGCTGCGTGCGCACTGGTACACAAATGTGATTCATTTCTCCTGACTTATTCAAACACTTGCACCCATTGGCCCGGATTGCACATCACAAGACTGACGGACAACCTGCCTTTGATTGTTTTGTTTTATTTCTCAAATTGTGGTGTGAGAAATCCATTTTTCTGGGGCCTCCAGCGAGGCTATAGGGTTAACAGATACAAGCTAGCTACAAGGACAAACGTGCTACCCCATTCAAATGGCGCGCTTATTGTGATCACACATATGGTTTTGTTTGTGTGAGAGAGAATGAGAGACATACATGCAGCACGAAGACGCGACGGGCAGAAACAAATCTGTTTTCCCCTTGATGTGTTTATGCACGTCTGCGGCAGCGTGTCTACACGACTGCGTGTTTACATGACTGCACTCGGGTCGCTTTCTCCGCAATGCAACGGCAACATCTATCCTGCTCCATTTACTGTACGTACGTCTTTTCTTCAATATGCAAGGTACTTTGATATAGTATGTCTCAGCGGTGACATGACTCTGGAAATTAGAGTAATTGGTAGCAATGTGTGTGAAGGTCAAGGGGCAGAAGATGGAGCGACGAGAGGAGGACGGAGAGAGAAAAAAGTCCCTGAACCTTGGAGCAATGCTGAAAAGAGAGGGAGATGGGAGAGAGGAATGAATAAAATATCGTTCACACTCATCAGAAGGGCGCATGGAGATCCAGGATGTTCCTTAACCTTTATCATGACTCTCTCGCTCCTCGCTTTGTCTCTCTACAATGTCTTTTTCCACACCGCCTTGTCCACTACCCTGCATGTTCTTGCACAATTTGTGAGCGTTGTTGTCTAGCAACTGGGTTGCTTTTGTTTGCATTTCCTGCTTCTATTGTTTTTCCGTGCCCTTCTTTCATCTAGAAGAACAACAACTAAAGAAAAATCTAAAACACAACTCGACCCGCCCATTCATCTTTACTGGAATAAGAAAAATATACTTATACACTTTCACACGCCTTTCCTTGTTCCTCTCAACTACCGTTTTCTACTTTCCAGCTTCCCCCCACTCTACTTTTCTCTCCATTACCCTTGCTCCCTCTTCTACCCTGTTTTGTACCCCGTATTCTGTCCCATTGGCCCTTTTGTCTTCAACTATCTCGCCCCCCCCCCCCCCTTTTTAAGCCATCCTTTCCTTTCATGTCATCTCCCCGTATTCCCATTCTCCCATATCTATTTTGTCTTCCCTGACCCATTCCACTTTCTCCTCCCACTTTCTGCTTCTTCCTTTTTTCATTTACTCCACTCATCTCCCTCCCCATTCTTGACTTCCTCTTGTATCTTCTCACCCCCTCCTCCCCTGTCATTAACCATTGCTACGAATACTCCACCCCCAACAAATGTCAGCATGGATCAGTTGGTGGGTAGTGATATTCTGCCCATTCACCCCATTACCAGAATACAGTAATGCTAAGCCATACCAACCACAACTGTGTCTATCTTACACGCGGATGCTAATGCTAAACAAAACACCCGAGGCCAACTTCACAAACTTGAACACTAATTCCAACTAGCTGCTAGCTACTTAAGGCACAAGCCCCGCTGTGTATTAATACGTTGCACCATAACAGTGTCAGTGCAGGGTTTCCTCTGCTTGTGTTTTTTCTTTCACTTGATGTAACCGCTCCCATCTGCAGCCATTTTCCAGTGTTCAGATGTATTCACAAGCCGTGGTTGCCAAACTCACCCACACAAAACTTGACTGTGTGCAGACGAGTAGACACAAAGTGCAATTTCTAGAAGCTAAGGTCGAGTTTTGGTAGTTTTGATAAAATCCATGTCAGTGGACTTTTGTTCCAATTCTGCAATGCCCTTTACTTTCAGTTAACAATTAGCAACACGTTTACTTTCTTGATCGCAAAGATCGTACAAATTGCACCAAAGGCGTCCATAATAAATATCTGAATAATATGAAATTCTAAAAGGTGAGCTTCCTGCTGTGGTATACATACCTGACATGACTAAAGTAATACAACAATATTTCAGAGTGATCGAAACATATTATAATAATAATCATAATAATATTAATAATAAAAAAAACACAATTGCATTACAATAAGTGTTATAGTGTTATGTCAGCATAAACGGAACAGTTTGTATTCATTAAAATGAAACAAACGTGATCTGTCTTATTTCTTTTGGATACAACAATTGTAATGGCAGGCTGTCACACGTTCACATAAGCAAGTGTTTCATTTGTTGGGCTTCCCTATACGCTTTTGTGATGGGAATGTTTCATTTAGTGGTTTATTATAGTATAATTAGTAGTTTGAGTAGTTTTAACTCTTACTATTCCAAGTGTCATGAGGATACCTGTATTCTGCACTTATGTCATGTCATGTGTTACATGAGTTGTAAAATGCATCTTGTGACACCAGCTGGCAAGTCAATATGGATGTATGGACACTGATGAGTGGTTCAAAGACCACATTCTGGACAAAGTTCTCCGTCTACACAAACAACAGAACAATGCTTCTCTGATGACACATCACAAACAACTGTATAAAAAGCCCTTATCAAGACTGAAGAATTGGTCAGACTCTTAAGGAGTCTGCCCCTATCTGGCCAGATAGTTCGGTCCGCTTGGACACCCTGTTTGCGAGGGCTTTGACTTATTAGACTTTGTCTGTTTACAGTCTGTCTGTAGCGACTGCTAGCCTGTTTTTGGACTCTTTATAGAATACATTACTCAAAGCTCTGTTAGGAGTTGTATTCTTATTTCTCATCAGGTGATCATAAACTGATTTCCACCACAGCTTACATCATGACAAAATTACCTGGCGACGCCGATTCCTGTAACCATAGAAACTCACTCCAGCCAACGTTTGTGCGGCAAGAGAAGAGAAAGAGAGAAGCTGTGTGCTGCTGCCAGAAGAGTCACTAACTGAGGTAACTCAGAGCAGTGAAATGCTATAAGGTCTGAAACGTCTTGGGGTTAAACATGTGGGGCCATAGCCTCGGATGTCTGGCCCTAACGACCTGAGTCGCTCCCTCCGCCGTGGAGCTTGTAAATGTTTTGCTTTCAGCCATGCAGGTTGTTGCTGTGCATATGGTGTCATTAAGACAGATGATTGCCATTAAGAATATTTAAGTATATCATAGTTTGAATTGACATTAATCAGTCCTGGCAGAAAGCCTTCAAGCCAAATTTCTCCCATGTGTGGAGGAGGTGGTCAAAGAATGCGAAGGACAACTGTTTGTTTCCCATTTCTGGCCGATATGCTAAGCTTGGTTTCATGTCTTTCTGGAGGGTGTGGGCAAATTCCTTTTATACAGTATGTTGTGTTTAATTTGAAGAACTCACATTGAAAAACCTTAACCTAATGTTGTTCACATGGCAGGTGTTCTGAAACGTGAAATGTCAACCCTCAATGAAGTACACTCAGACAGCCTCGTATAAAAAAAACGATGGTGTTTTACAATGGAATAAATTATGAAGCCATTGTTTCCCACACAGAAACATCCTCCACACTCAATCTGCTTTATTTGTCTTTTGCAGGATGACAAAATACCAATTTGGTCGTAGCCTATGTGCAGGTTGGCTCCAAGCAGTGCTAGAAAATAAATGGAAAAGAAGGGGGGGAATGTTGTTGATCCCATAAAAATGATTAGCAGTAGCTTTGCTCTGTATTTTAAAGTCCATCGCCGGCTCCTCTGTGTTAGCACAATTCATTCTCTGTGTCACATGTAGTATCTGAATTCTGTGTTACACTAGCAAGGCTGCTATAAAGAATGTGTTAAAGCGGTGTTGACAGCCGTGCATGCACACACATGCATGTACACCCACATACAGTGCTCACACGCGCACGCACACACCTCTCCCTGTCACCCCCCATTATCATCATGATCATTTATTAAACGTGGCTTCCGCCACAAC
This sequence comes from Eutrigla gurnardus, assembly GCF_963514095.1. Taxonomy (NCBI): domain Eukaryota; kingdom Metazoa; phylum Chordata; class Actinopteri; order Perciformes; family Triglidae; genus Eutrigla; species Eutrigla gurnardus. The sequence goes on along the minus strand of NC_139924.1, from coordinate 8,830,682 downwards.
GAGTGAGGCTAAGAGTGAGGGAGCTCAGGGGAAGGAGGGATTGCTTTCTTAATTAAACGAAAGGAAAAAAGAGAAGGAGTGCGGCGCCACAGGCTGGGCTCCTTTGAATAAAAAACATTTATCTCATTCACTGCATTCCCTTGCTTCTCGTTTCTCCCTCTCTGAGTTGGCTTAGTTACTCTGTGGCAGAGAACAACCCAGACAAACACACATAAACACCGCAGTGTGCTGCGGCTCACTTTCTTTGTGGAGGTGTAACACGAACACCGTTTCTTTTCAGGTCACTAAATCAAGAAACTAATGCTAAATGATTGAATATTCTTGTGTAACTGCCGGTTTCGTCTCTCACAACTTTTGCCTTGGAGCTCACCATGAACCGAACACATGCTATGACACCTTTTTCAACTTTCCTTTGATATGATATGCAGCCATAATCATCTGAATGCATGCATGTACTCAAAATCAACCTTTGGATACACACACACACAGTTATGCTGTTTAAGCGTCACCTTAACTCACCTCACGTGCTTTCTCTTTTTTTCCTTCATCCCTTGTTGAAACGTTAGCGTGCTACTTAACACCTTTAAAAGGTGATTGCACAGACACACAGTTATGTTAATGGACATATATCTGTATGATAATTGGTTTTTATGGTTATGCGTTGTAACTCTAGCTCCATGAGCACAGCAAGAGCCCTCAAATGGCTCTGCAAGTTTGATTCCTACCCTTTGCAGTACATCGCTGTGTACAACATGTACAATACCACAGCAGACCGAATGATCTCAGGCAGGCTGCATCTCTTCTGTTGAAGGCTCGCTGCCGAACTGCCCAGTATCTAAAAAATGCCTGATGGCACAAATGTCAAGTTAGGGTAAAGAACCAATGGCTGTCTTGTGAGGAGACTTCTGCCTCTATTCATTTACTATAGGATGATAAGAAACGGATGCATGTTTCGTGCTACGCGATGCTTGCAAGCATGCACACACTGTAAACATCAAGCCTGACGTGAGGTTGTGGGGTTTCATTCTTACAATCAAGTGGGTCTTGATGCTGAGGCGTTTTTTGTCTCACAAGCAAACAAGCTGGTCTCTTCAAACTGTCGAAAAACTTGGGTTGACTTATGGTGGACTGGGGTAATTATTCCTCACCCTTGGTGCTGAAGTAAAAGCAGTGGAGCAGCTGTCTTGACAGAGAGGACCTTAAATGAAATCTACTGTATTTGCTCAAAGGGGACCCCAGGGAGCTATGAGGACCACCAGAAGCTCCCGCTGAGAGGATTTAGACACACTCTAAAGCATAATTAGATAAAGTACCTTAACACAGTCCTCTTGGCAAGAGGAAATTGATGAAACACGCGTCCGGTAGTAGAATGTGACAAGCCCCTGTCCAGTAGAGGTCGGAAACAATGTGGCACTAATTGAACAGGACAGTGGGGGGAAAAGTCCATCCGCTCAGACACGAAAAGGGTACTTTCAATCATCCAACGACGAAACAACCATGAATTAACCAGACTGATCCAGTCATTGCCTAAACCTCAAGTGGCTGCTTCCAAGTGTCATCCGGCCTGTTAGTCCTTCCATCTGAGAAACTCTCCCCTGAACTAAGGGAGCAGCCAGGGTGGCGGCATCATTAGTTGAGTCACCCCTGTCATGCGCTTGGTTATGTGCATTCTCCTCACCAGCTGCTGCTGCCAGATCCTCACCAACAGGGGAGGTATCGGAGGTGGCAGGGGCAACGCACATCAGCGCCAATGGCTTCCCGCAAACGCAGCCGCCCTCAAGAATTGATCGTCATGTTGAGTCAAGGAAAACCACAGGAGACAAAGGGTCTTCAGCCTTGATGCAAGGAGGGACACATCCATCCACCGAGTCAAGAAGAACATGTTCTCATTGGCGTTTTGTTTTAACTTGCAGGTGAACACAGAGCTTCTCATCCATCATATCCATGATACAGGAAAGTCCTATCAACAGGTCACACACACTGCCAACTGACTTTGCTACAACAGTCCCCATCCCCCCCTCATGGATGTAAATACTGATACAAAGAAGGACACTATTAGAAGGAGTGTTTATAACTGACTTGATCCTCCAGCTCCTAGAGATGGGCCAGCAACCGTGGGCCTGGTCACTGAATGGGAGTGCTTCAAAAAGGTCAGGGCTGCCCCCCGCAGTGTTGCGCCCTATCCAAGGTGCTAGAGCCCCTTCTACTCCAGAAGACAATTATACATCCAAATGTCTTTCTTACACCCCAAAGGCCTAACAAATGCTTTTTAAATGAGAATCATTTCTCTCGACGGGTTCTCTCTTCTGCCTCATCATAATGAGCCAAAAGAAGTGTCTCACAAATTCTCCGATAGGCAGACGTGGCAGCTGTTCATTGTTTACAGAGGGCACTCACGAGGCATGGCTCCATGAAAAGAGCGCTTGTCTCGCTGGCTCTGTGACGACATCAAACAAGCCTCCAGTGCAGCGGGAGTGGAGCCTCTGCAGGACACCAGAGTGCACTCCAAGAAAGCTTTCTCCTCATCCACGGCCCTGCTCGGAGGTGTGACGTGGCAGACATCTGCAACGCAGCATCCTGGGATTCTTTGTCCCTTTTTCATCCATTTTTTGCGAGGTGTAATCTTAGCCTTCCCGACTTATTCAGAATAGAGCGTTAGTTACATAGTCCAGAATCTAGAGTATAGACGTTGGCCCTCTTAGCTGTGGGCTCCACCTATGCCAGCTCAAGGTATGCTGATGTAAATTGGCAGCAGAACTACGGTTGCATGGCTGTTATATATCACACATGTAGACAGATGTAAGAGAGACCATTGCAGGGCACTGCAGTGCAAAAAAGAAAATCTTCACGACTGCACATAGTGACAGCTCTTAGAGGACAATGCCTTTGCTCATAGACTCTGGAGTTACAATATGTAACTGACGTTATTGTTTATTTATCAGGATAAACACCTGCACAGGGAGAGAGAAAGCTCATTGCACTGATAAAGGTCATGAAAGGTTAGGTCCCACTGCTCACAGATAGCGCTCAGTTAGCGAGAGACTGAGAGGAGATATGGAAGAAGATAGAGAGGAAGAAAGAGAAAGGGGAAGACGGAGGTGGAGTAACTCAAACATAAGAAATAGGGGTGTTGAAGGCAAGAGAGATGAGAAGGTGAATGTGAGAATGAATGAGAGAAAAAGGAAAACAGGAGGACAGACAGAATAAATAACGAGCAAGTAAACGGGGGCCTGAGAGATGCAAAGCAAAAGGGGATGAAAACGAGTAGAGATGGGAGAGCATGAGGACAGTGCTGGTAACTCTGACGGGAGATCGAGGGATTTCATTTGAATCAGGAATGCATTTGTTATTCTATTAAAACACATTTCATTTAAACGCTGGGTCTGGACTTGTTGGAGCCTCTGATGTATTTCCTTCTTTCAGGATGCTTTGTGAATACAAACGGCGCTTTATTCTGCAATCCTGATATTGCTCTTAGTTCAAGGTTTTATTGTACCGTCAAAACTGAAAACGCGCGGGTTTACTGAGTGATGTCGTAAAAGGGCCCCGAGATGATCAAATACTGCATAGATTACAGCAGGCAGTTTGAAAAGCAGCACCTTCATTAGCGTTCAACCGAAGCCTTGCATTATTTGGAACTACAGAAGCAGGAGAGGGTTTAACTTTTGATAACGCTACCAGGTTTTTGACTCGTAAGCTTTTGCTTTGATTACCTCCTCTGTCCCGTCCACTTTTCATATCGTCACGCTGTCCCCTCCCGGATACATTTCCATGCCTCTTCGCTTCTTTGCATGCATCCCACATAGTCTCTCCTAATGCCATTGAGTCTGAGAGCTGTGGGATTGCTTTCGTGGAAGTACTCCAACACAGTTACCGATGGGGTGTATGACCTGCTGGCGATTCACAAGATTATCTTGGAGGGCTATTTTCACCCCTTTCTCCCCATCATCCAAGCCTGAGTGCCACATTACGTATCTGGCATTATAGCTCCAAGGAGCATGGTCTGTAAGTGTAAAAACTGTACGTGTAAAAACCAAACATGCACACAACTTGTTCCTTATCAGTGCTGCGTGTCATAATGGATATCAACATCTAGATTACCTTAAATTTCACTATCTGTGTTTAAATGTCCATGACGATACATTCTATAAGAGCCTTTGTACTGAATTTGCATCATAAGCAGAAAACATGAAACACTGAGCTGCTCAAATGGAACACTGTTTTGAACATGGTTTGCTCCACGCTCGGTTATAAACACCCGGCTGAACAAATGCCATTTTTTCAGGTCCATAGGCATCCAAGCAAAAAAAAAACACCTTTATTGTGTTTAAAGAAATAAGATTGTTTTTAGCCAACTTGTGAAAAGCATTCTCAAGCACGGAGAACATATTTGCTGTTAGGGAAGGCTTTTCATTTGTTAAGGTCACATTGCACTGTTTGGGATGATTGACCTTATCCCACTAGTAAACACATGATATACCCTCCGTCTTTCCTTTGTTTTACTTAACATCCATATTTTTATTTTATGTTTTAAAAACACCAAATGTTATCATAGCAAATTAAGCATATTGCCTTACAAATAGAGATTTAATGTGACTCTATTAGTGCTATTTCATAGGCAGGAGGAGCCCATTGATAATATAGACCAGCTTATTGTTGCCAATTTTTATGTTGCATCATGTTTGTAGAATTCAATCAATCAATTTTTAGATTGTGTTGAATCAGATGGGGTATCTTTATATTAAAAAACAAATAAATAAATGAGGACTTAAATAATTACTATGAAAAACAGTATCAATATGGTACAACGATCAAATTAATGTAATATTTATTCACCAATATAAGGAAATACAAATATCTCTCAAACACTATTTTATAACAGCAGAAGCCTAGTATGAATGTCTGAACGCCATAATGGATGACCGTGCTGACAATTGTGTTATCAGCAACTCACAGTAACATCAATTAATTGACAACAACATAAAATATAAATACATCAAAATAGAATAATTTATGCATTTTAATTGTTTTTCATAATGAATGAATTAAAAATTAATTTGTTAATAATTTGACAGCCCTGCATTTGTCTGAGAATAGATTGTATTCCACACAGGCCTGTCAGATTGTGTTTATTCCTCACTCCTCGGACTATTATTGGTTGAAATACTCAAGAAATTATACAAAAGTGTAACCCTTCCTGCCTTTTTGCAAAGTAGATAATAATAAATGAACTCTGTGCGTCAATGGATGCGATTGCAACATATCTCAGGAATTCAGTAATACAAAAATGACAATGAAATATCTAAATATATCCTTGTATACATAAATCCACAGTGTGAGCTGCTCATCATTGTTTGAAGGCACCGTGGCCATGACCAGCACATAACGGGTCCTTCTGCATTAAAAAGACAGGCAGAGTCTGAAGGACGGCTGGGAACGAGATGCTGGACAAAGTGGGAGAGGCGTTGAGACAATTTACAGAAATGAAGAGATGAAAAGAGGCACACAGAAAGCTTTTATACTGAAAATAAAATGACAAAGTGTTCTTGAGAAAGACTGTGAAAACGCAGATGTGAACAGAGACGGGTACAGCCTTCCTAAACCCCACCCAAAGACACAGAATGTGCTCTTCAAGTATCCTGAGCTACTGGAGAAGATCAAAATTATAATTTAAAAAATGGCTGCTCATTCTTGTAGCACAAATTGTTGTATGATGTTGCATTTTGTTAATATTTCATACATTTATACAAGGATTTACACATCAGCACACAGGCATAAAACACATCAAAGTTGGAAATTAAATAATTAATCGTAAGAATGCCATGAATAAAGTATTGCCGTACCATAGTTGGCGCACACACACACACACTCGCACACACACACACACGTGTGTTGCAGATGTGATTGTCTGCAGTTTACAGTGAAAACAAACAAGCGTTCCATTATTCATGTTGATTAAGAAACAGTTCTGTTTCAATGCTCCACTAACAAGCCGTACAAAAGGACAGGAAGAGAGGGAAAACGGCAATCGCCTCCACTTCCATCATCATATTCATAGTGTCACACACACACACACACACACACACACACACACACACACACACACACACACACACTGGCATACAGCTGACGGATTGCTCAGGCTCTGCTTTGTTGATTTCTGTGCACATTGTGTAGGGATACTGACTCGACAAAAGTTGGATCAAGATGAAGAACTAAGCAAACATGTATTTTGTATGTGTTATACAGTATTTGTAAGAAATTAAGATCATTTTGATACAATTTGCTTTCTCTTTGGCATTAAAGAGTCTTTGTTAGAAAACTTCATTAAATCAAATTTGATTCAATGATGTAAAACTAAATATTCCAGTATATATATTATTTATCACAGGATATTTTTTCTTTTTATTATTTACCAACTACTGCTGAAATAATATCTAAACAAATATGAATATTTCATATTATGTGTGGGGAAAGTAAAATTTGTATTTTCTGTATCTTTGATGAAAACGTTTTAAGCAAGGTTTTTTTTTCATCACTGGTGGGAAAACGGTTTCCGGAGGAGACCTTGTTGTGTAATCAAAATGCAATATGAAGATGAAATCAAATTAGCAAAAAGAAGACAGGGTGCCATTTAAGATCATGGGAATTCATACTCAGCTGTCACAACACATTGTCCTTTCTCTGCGGCATAATAGAGAAACATAACCTTGGGATATTTGTATGACTGCAATGTTGCCGGCACAAAGATATCCCTCACAAGCTCCTGTTTTCTTGCAGAGAACTGCAAGATTCCTGTTAAATTGCATTTTCCATGGTGAACCTGACCCTGCATGCTGATTAGAGACGGGACGTTAGCAGAGAAGAGGGCAGTTTTGATTCTACGATTCCTCAGATTTTCACCTCCCTATGTACCCTAAATACCTCCGCCCACACACATGCTCGCACATGGGCAATGTTTATTAGGCTCAAAAGCAGACACTTGGGCCACTTCCCTTCTTTTGAATATTCATGAGCACCTGCTTTCCAGCAAACGTGCATGAGATCACCAACACAACATTATCACAGGCGTAATATGTGAGGCTTTGTAGAATGCGTGTGTGCCTGTTTGGAGCACATTTTGTTGAAGCAGAGAAAACCATTTGAACCTGAATAGATGGAAACGCTCAAAGATAAATTGTTTTGCGGAGTGAGTTTTTTTTTATTTTATGGATATTTAGCCATTTACCATATCATTTGATCTGAAACTATTGATAGCCAACAGAAGTGGGAGCTGAAACTGAGTTTTATAGTTAGCAAAAACTTCACACATATTTATTCAAACCTAATTACAGTAACAGTATATATAACCTACAGAAATTATGGAGAAGGAAAACAATGTTTGATGTGTTTTATAGCATCATGCACACTTGCCCTTTTTTGAGATGATACAATGAAGAAAGTAAAAATGTGATTGAACGGTGGCATTGGCTTTTCAAAATGTTGCTTCATTATTTGCTGGAAGGACGAACAACCTTGTCTCTATGAAAACTGATGAGCAGCAACAGCTCCCCTTGTGCGTTATGTATAATTGGATGTAGTGTAATTTACCGACAAAAGCCAAGATTGTTTGTATAATATGAGTGAGTTTTACCAGTGTCTTGAAAATTAACCTACTTAATGCCAGGAGCAATAGGCCTAATTGTCATATTGCTATATGCTAATGATGGTAATCCCCTTGTGCAGTTCCGCCTTTTGTATTCCTTGATTATTATTCCTTTTCAGTTTGTTATTGTAAAATGATGGCACTTTCTTTTTGTCTGTGTGCATGGGAACAAAGATGTGCTCATTCAGGTTATAACAAGAAGTCCTCCAGCCCAAACAACCACATCGATTGTTTGTTTCTACTTTCTAATACGACCCATAAGAGCATTTCCTATATTAGCGCTCCTGCCGGTGGCAAGTGATGCCGTATGTCCTCATTAATGATTATCATAAGTTATATTACGTATGTGGTTTAAATGAAATATGTGTACGTTAAAATAATTCAACGTTGACTTCTGCTCTGACATGAACAGCAGTCTACTGAGTCAAAGTCCTGTGTTTGTCTCTACTGTGTATCCTCATAACTAGGGTGCCTAAAGGGTTCCGTTTAACAATACATGAAAATATGGGTGGTACAAATCTGCATGGTCAAACAACCTATGAGGTCATTGTTGCAGTAGGACACTCTCAGCAATACATTCTGTAATGTACAGCTTAATGTAGAATGGACTTCTTTTTAATACTACACAATGTCTAACGCAGACATGTCAACACAAATTCATCATCATCCTCGTTTGACACATGGCCAATATTTGAGCAGCACACTCGTTGTTTTTTTAGGTGACATTATCGTCTCAAATGTTTAGACTCCCGGTCACATTCAACTTACGGATATTTACCCAGCAGTCATAAACACTTTCCAAATGGGTTTTATCTGTGTGCAGCAGTACCAGGAGGAGGGGCGGCCTGTGTCACTTATCAGGATCCAGCTGCCATCTTGCCCACTTTAAAGCAACGTTTGCTCACGAGGCACGTTTTTTTCTCGTAGCCCTCGAATTACTGGCAACATGGCTTGAAGGGACAATGACACATATTCATCTGCGCGGTGATAAGTCCTCAGAGGGCTCTGCGTATTAGACCAGACAAGAGCCCTTTAATATGTCCAATGACATAATTGTTTTCATTAACGCTGCTTTGTTGAGCAATATCATTTTTTAATCTTTAAGAGGGGCGTCCTGGTGACCTTTGGGAACGATGAAGATGAATTGTGCTGATCAACAGTTCCAAGAGACACATTTCAATCCAGGTCAGGATTGTCTTGTGAGGCGCACATGCACACACACACACACACACACACACACACACACACACACACACACACAATCACAAGTCATATTCAGCTGACATAGAAGCCTTGATGTAGACCCCCCCCTTCTTCTACCAATCCAATAATTTCTCTGAAGCCATTTCTCTGCAGGCACATTCAGCTCATATCTATTCTCTCACACACACACACACACACACACACACACACACACACACACACACACACACAACATTAAGGGTGAACACAAAGCTGTATGATTGGAGTTAAGACTCAGGCTATTATTGAAGACAATCTGTGAGTGTGTGTGTGTGTGTGTGTGTGTGTGTGTATTTTTTGTGTGTGCATGTGTCATAGAGAGGAGGGGGAGGTTTTTGAATTAAAATCTGCTCTTTGAATAATACAAAAAAAATGCATGAAGATCCATTTAAATGGCTTCTGAGAAGGGCACATCTGAAATCTCGGACATCATAGAGTAGGAAGAAAGGAATAAATTCTAATTAAATTTGATAAAAATGCAGTATTATTATGATCATAATGTTAGTGATGGCCTTAAAAATGAATCCAAAAATCTTAAGACGAAATAAGCCTCTCAATGACCACATTATTATGCTCTAAGAAATCATTATTCTTCCTAAGAAGGTTAATGAATTACATATATGTAAATATAAACTGCATTATGTAATCAAAGTAGCATGGTCATACCAAATCAGAAACTGTTCTTGTGAAAAGAACAAAAGCAACGTCTTGCTGAGCCAAATGTGATTCACTTTGAGTCTGAAAGAAGATTCTCAGTAGTTGTTGACGATCAGACACATAATCTTGGAAAAATATTCCAAAAAGACCAGGCATTGTTTTGTAGGTTCTTCTGAATGTCATTTTTCCATTGTGATATCTTACTGTCTGACTAAATTGGCCCTTACATTGTTTGATTCAATAAGCCAAAGTCATAGCTTCACATCACAATTATAGATTCCACCCTGTTTGACAAAGTGTTGCTAAAAGGGTGAGCCATATCATGTAGGAACAATTTAGCCTCACAGGCTCTAATTAAAACCTACAGAAGAGAGAGAACTACTGAAAGTTAAAATCTGTAACTTTCCACCCGTTGCTTGAACCAAAAGTGGAGCGTTGAATTTACAGCAACGAGGCTGAGCATCCACATCCATCCAAATGTAAACGTCCCTGACAAGAATGGGGCTTTGATGATATGTGTTATAACTAATGACATGATTCATACACAATAGAGGTCGGATTGGCATTTTTTCACCACAGTAATGCACATTTATGTGGGGTGGCGCTGGTTCAAATATGATTTATAGGCATTGGGAGAAAAATAGCAAGTCTACCAAGAACAACACTGAATAGCAGCTCATTGACTCACTTGATCTCCTTTTTAAGGCCACTGAATTATGCGGATGACATGGAACTTTGATGGTGTTGTTGATTTATTTATCTATTTTCAGGCTTTAAATGAACAAATCGGTGAAAGGGGGGAAAAGGCTGGGGCCAGAGAGAAAAAGCAAGATCATCAGACTAGCGGGGAGAAGGAGAGATGGAGGCAGAGGTTTGTGACTACTACATTAGCCTCTGCGCTTGCCTCCCTCCAGCGCCATTAGCATATCATTAGAAAACATCTGAACTCACAGATGTTGGACTCTTATCCTGGCAGGCTCACTGAGAAAGGCCAACACACAGTCACGCAGGCACAAACGATCTCACTGCCGATCTAGTGCACTCTCAGTTTGAGAACACGCACGCAGTGTGAACTCCCAGATGTTTTACGCTGGCCTGTGGCAGGATCAGAGACGAGGAGACAGGCGCTGGCACAGATCTGACTAAAAGATCTGTTGGAGAGATTCGGAGAGATATGCTGTGTGCAGCCATTCAGTAAAAGCACATTAAAAGGACATCATATTGAAAGATGTTCCTGCAGACCCAACGACACATGCCAATGTCAGTCCATTTTGTGCTTTTACGTGCACACAGATGCATATACATGCGTTTAGACCTGTGTGTGTGTGTGTGTGTGTGTGTGTGTGTGTGTGTGTGTCTCCATACACCCATATTATCTTTTATAGCCATCTGCCAGCCTGTGGGGACAGTGCTGTCTATGATCTGTCAAACAGTCTGCATTTGGTCTGGCTTGCCAGAACCCGGGCAGAGCATTTATAAAAGGTGTGTGAAGATCCAGGACCATCGCACAAGAGGGTAATCATTATCTGACAGGCACCCGGGGATGGCATTTAATGGTTTTGGCAAAAAGCCCAGCTAAGTCATTTGCCTGCCGGCTCCATACCATCTCCACAAGGACTCATCAAAAAAAAAAATGACTCAAGTAAAGCAAGTGCGCATTCTGTCCCGTAGTGATTTTATAGACGAAATAAAACTATTTTTAAACTTAATTTGGAAAGAAAAAGCCCAAAACAAACAAAAGCAATTTTCAGTATTTGCAAAAGTACTGCAGGCTACTTCTTCTGAACAAAAGAACATTGTTATTTCCCAGCATCCTCTGTTACGTACACAAAGGCTCAGGTGTTCGCCAGCATTAGAAGTGTAACTTCCTGAAATCCGTCATTGCCAGGGACAGAAAGCTTTGTTATATTATTAGAGATGCTAATATCCTTGTAGATACTTACAGCATTTAATTGAAATTGATCAGTAATGAGCAATTAATGTTGATTAAATTCAAAACAAACACGATTTACTCTTTAAAAACAACGGCACACTGAGACAAAGATGAGCAACCGTGCTGTCTTAATCGCTGAATTACTAGCTACCCCACAATTCAAGCTGCCTGTAATGTAGCCTGACGTTAATTCTTGCCGGTAGTCATATTGATGCAGCACGCTGCCACTCTGTCACTGCATCAAACCATAATACCATTTATTTACAAGTCACGGTTTATCGCCGCGGAGGGCTGTAATTTGACAGGTCCAGGAGAGAATGAGTGGGGTCTGTAAACTACATTTACATTCACATTTAGGGCATTTAGCAGACGCTTTTGTCCAACAGTGTGTTCTGCAAAGATCTTTCAAAGTACAGGATGTGTGGCTCAGCCTCACACTGCTATAAAACGTAAGGCCATCAATGCCCGCTTTTAAATTGAGAAGTTTGTTTCCCCTGAAAATATTATACCCAATTCCAGGAGAGTTGAGGATAAAAAGGTTCCCAACAAGGAGGAGCATGGATTTTGTTTAACAATGAGCGTAACAATACCCATGACTGTGTTGCGTTCTCACCGCCTTCTGTTCACTACCGTTTAAACGTCCCATCCATTCTTTCAACGAACAAATCAGCCGCAAGTCACAGGGGCTGAACAATTGCTACTGCGTGTTATAAATGCACTGTTCATCTGCTGCCATTGACTTGCATTGATCCTCACCTTACTTAGAGTAATGCGACGGCTCACCGAGCTGCAACCTCACAGCGTAACGCCATCAATTGATTTGTATTTCGCCGATGGTCCTTTTGTCTGTTTCCAATAAGATGCAAGATAGCTGCTGGGGGTCGTGAGCGAGAAAGAGAGTTCGAAAGAGTATGGAAAAAAAAAGAAAAAAAAAGAGATGCTTTGGCAGAAAAGAGGGGAGAAAAGAGGTGATTTGGCACAGTGGGTTGAGATGAAGGAAAAGGAGGTGCAAGATAGAGGTGAAGGAAGGATACAGGGAGGGCTGGTGGATACTGATATTACCCTAATCGTGTGCTAAAGGAGACGAGGAGAGTTAAAGGAGAGATGGGACGTTATAGGCATGGGAGACAGTTAAAGGGATGACTCATAGCGCTGGTGGCTGGCGAAGGTGGAGGATAAGTCTAAGAGGAGCTACATGGGGAGGGTGGAGGAACGGTGAAGTGATGGGGAGGAGAAGAAGGACATTTAGATTGATGAGTCATCATATGCAAGGGATGGAGGAAGAGAAAGGGAAGGATGGATGGATGAATAACTAGAGATGGAAGTGGAGGGGGGAGGGTGTTTCTTGTAACCTTTCAAGCAGGAGTAGTGACAAGTTGGCTGTATGACTGATGGCACTGACACAACATGACACCCATGACACAATCTGTAATCATTTGTTGGACAGACAGACATACAAGGGCCACGAGTTATTTTAAAGGTGGCTGTTAGCATGGTGTCCATGTGTTTGTAGGTACAATCTATGGAGGTATTTCTATAATGAACCCTCACTCTGCAGCAGAAATAGATGTATGGTCAAGGGAAAATGGGAGTTATACACACTCCTATTCTACTGCTATGTTTATAAAATATAATACATCCAAATAGTCATCTAGCACTGAATCACAAGAGGTTTATTTGTCTTTTTTTCCCTTTCATTTTTAATCCGGACACAGTGGCTCTTCATCTTGACCCCGAGGTCTCGGGCTGTTGTCTACGGGTGTCACAAGGTTAATTGGAAGGGTAATGTTAGTAAGGTTTTTTGTCTGCCGAAGCACAATGGCTAATTGAGAATGCCTTGGAAAGAAGCACGGAAGCATAATATAGGCGATCTTCAAATCTTTGGAATCTGGGATCTTCAAATATCTCTGCTGGGGGGGGATCACTTCACTTCAAACACCGATTTTTATGTCTCCTGAAAATAGGAAAGGAGGCAAAGGATGGAAGAATCAATTAACTTGGATTCAATTCACTTGAATGAACACACAGTGAGGATAGTGGAATGTGATTCTGGTAAACGATCATTGTGAAGACTCACAGCCACAATCACATCAGATACACGCATAAAAGGTGCATACAGATTGATAATGGAACAATAGACTGTTAAGGATCCATACATATTGCACATAATGCGGTGAGGGAAAAGAAGTGTTTCAAACGCCTGCTTTTGCTGCATGGCAGTAATTTATAGCGCCACCTAGAGGGAGTCTGGAAGAGCCTGCAGCCTCACTAGCGGCTCTGTAGGGTTGTTCTAAGGGCACTTTGAGCAAAGTACAAATGTCAGCTTGCTAACCTCCTCACGAAGATAACGTGTGGATGTTTAGCACATTTAATGTGTATCATGTTCCGTTTCTTGCGTTTCGCACGTTAGCATGCTGATTGCTAATTATTATGGCAGCTGTGGCTCAGCAGGCTGAATCCTTAGACCTGCACCTTGCATGGTAGCTCACTGCCATTCATGTGGTTGTATGTGTGCATAGGTGAATGAGAGACATAGTGTAATGCCCTCTGGTTAATATTGCTATATGATTGCAGTCCGCTTAATTCAAACTTAACAGACAAAAGGCAGAGGGTGATTTTGGTTATTAGTTTTGCAGTTATTTGATCATAAAGCAAACTATGAGACACATTAAATATGTGATCTGCTGATGGCGCGGTGTGAATGATAAGTCAGGGGTTGGGATTCATGCTTAGGGGGCCTTGAATAATTGTTGAAAAAAATGTAATGGCAATTCATCCAACACTGTACTGCTGTTCCGCCACATTGACTACAATCTAACTTGATTCTTGTGTGAAATTGGATCGCTCGTCTGGTTTGGTGAGAAATGTCCAAATGACAGGTAGAGATTTCTATCTGTAACAATATTTAAGTGTCAAATTTCACTCCGTATGGTTTAAGTGTCAATTGCCAGATTCCTATAGGATTCTCGGTTGACAAGTCTTTATTACCAAGGTGGTGTATTGACTGTGAACTAAGTAATTGACTTTGGTCAAGTCAGCAGGGAGAGTATGTCTAGGAGGCAATGGATATATGGATAAATTGATTTGGTCATATGCACTGAGATATTGAAGAACAAGCAATGTTTCTCTTCTGTGACATCATCATATTGATTTGGTGTGTGCAACTGTGTTGTTGTAACTGGGGTTGCACAATATGGACTTTTTGCAGCTGATACCAATAACTGATAACCACCTGCTTTTCATTGCCGATACCAACGAAACTGATGATTTTAACCTTTTTTTATATACATATTTTTAAAAAAGAAGTTCAAAATTTGCAACCAAATGATGAAGGCCATAGTTGTGTTAGTATACAACATTTACTGGCTAAATCCTGAATGGTTAGGAAACAAGATTTACTTAAGTAGAAGTTTTGAGTATGGGAATATTAGCTCCCACATATACATGTACAGTATACAGTCCACCCAGAGTAAAACCTCAGGTCCCAAGTTGGACTCTACAAGCATGAGAACCCACTTCTAAGAGACAGCAGTGAAAGTTGTTGTCGCATCTTGTGCGTATGCATAAATAATTAAGTCAACTGAGTCAATGAACTCCATTTATGAGACATTTTGTTCCAATTTTTACATCTGCAGCGATCGATTGCAAGCTAAAAATAAACTCCAGTCAAGCACTGTTACAGATGTATTGTACGGATGGCCTCATCCTTGTCCACCAAGACAACTTTGGGACATTAGTTTAGTCTACACTGCATTGATGGTGAAACACCCGGTTCTGTTATGGCTGCAGACTTCCTTATCCACCAGCATTGCCAACACTGAGTTACCACCAGGTGAGAATGTGCCTACAGCGTACACTCTTTTTTTTAAACCTGGAACTATGGTTGACTAATAACTCCAACATACTTGCCACAAAACTGAAAAGGCAATTTTGCATCACTTTTGCAACCGACTCAGGTAGTCAACTATTTTCAGTAGAGTTTAAATAGTGAGTAAGCCCTGGCTCTTCTGAGGTGTAACTGCAGCCTAATGCCAATGTAAAGTCTGCAAGTTCATTATTTCTGAGTAATAATCACAAGCTTTCCATTACACCCATGCAGAAGTTCAAGTTTGGTGTGGCAGCCTGCAGTAATGGTTTGGTAACCTAACGATCTTTTTTAGAATTGGTTTCAAGAATGAAATGAGAAAACGTCCTACGTGCTATAATGTAAGGTCTTCAGATGTGCTGTGGAGGCCAGGTAAGAGTCACAGAGCACAGCGGGAGGCGAGTCTACTAATTAGCACACCTTCATCCAGAGAGAAGCGACTAATCAGTATCATCTCCCGGTGTGTGTGGTGTTTGTTTGGCAGCATTGCCTGCAGACTCTGGGCTCTCAGCGGCGGAGAGCCGGTTCTCTCCTCCACCCTGCTGCCCGCATAAAGCGCAGTCTGATTTCAGCACCATGGACAGAGCCACCCGTCTGAAACGCCTGGCTGCCGTGTTTCTCCCGTTGTCGCTCACATTAGACCAATGATCAACCCCACTGATGCAGATTCTTACAAGTTAGCCTGAATCCCCCTTCTTTTTCTTTCTTTTTGTAAAACAACAACTTTAGATTAAAGTTGGGGGACATTGCTGTGTTGATCCGGAGCTGGTCCAAGTCTCCGAGTAAACCACTGTGAAATGTAGATCATTTTCCCCGCAGGCTATTTGATTTATGCTCAGCAGCCGACCGGGGGAAACCCCTCGGAGATGGACAGACCGCATCTTTCACTGGGACAAGCCGTGAAGCATCCCTTTAGTTTTGCCATCTGGAAAAAAATGAAACTGTGCTCTCCACCGTGTAACTACGCGATCCCAGACCGTCTGTCAGTTTTACCGACCTGCTACCGGCGGGCTACATAAAACGCCTGTGAGTGGGACTGTAACATAACGCACTCGAACAGAATCTACTCCAGGCTATGATTCTTCCCCCGACGTTTTATTCTCTTATTACAAGCTACACAAACCACAGTATTATTATTTCTGGCTTTTTATCATGCGGTGTCGCTGAGTGATCGCGATTCTCCCTCGTGTTTTTTTTTTTTTTTTTTTTTTTGCGGTCCCGTGCCCAGATGTTTGTTCTCGTGAGGTCGTGACGTTAAATAAGGACGATGTCAGCTGGTCCCCGGGGCGCCATCAGCTGGCCTCGGTAGGACGCGCCGAGTCTGCTTTGGTGACGGAGTGGACCAATGCGTCAGGATGGATCGGGTATTGTAATGCAATTAGTTAGACGCCGACAGAACCCCCTGTCGCTTCCTCGCTCTCACTTTAGTCACCAATCGAAACACCCGAAAAGCACAGCAGACCAGCAATCTCCAATTCGGCTATTTTCACTTTAAACACTTTCTCTTGTGTTGCGTTCGTTCATTGCCTGTTAAACACAAGATGCGGGGTGGTGACCGATGAAAAAAACAACAACCCAACAACATATGAGCCCTGTTAGGCTAAACGCTGTCAAGCTTTACACAGAGGGAGACCGCGACGGCGAAGTATAGTGCGCGTAAACACGCGCGAACACTCACGCGGATCCGTTTTTTGTGTGTGGCTTTTCCCCACATGAACCCCGATGGAGCCTTATCAATAGGTTGCAGCTATAAGATTCGGTGCACAGCAAGTTAATGACGGCAGAGGGAGAGAGGGAGGGAGAGAGAGAGAGAGGGAGAGAGAGAGAGAGAGAGACGGGGCGCGCATGTCCAGTTCTTCCATGCAGGCTGCTCTCCCAGCTCGCCAATCCTTCTAGCGACTTTCCCCACTCTTCCTCTCTCTCCCCGTCTGCAGCCTCCATGTGCACCGGACGCACAGCGCTCCTCTGAGCGGACACTGCAGGGGACAGAAAGCAACGAGCCCACCATGGAATAGGAATACTCCTGGACAAAACGGGGGAAAAACCTGTCATCTTTCTTCTTTTTTTTTCTCTCTCCCCCTTTTCTGACGGCTTTTTTTTTCCTGTCTCTCTCTCTCTCTCCCCCCTATATCTCTCTCTCGCTCTCCCGCTCTCCCCCGATGTCTCTCAACAGTTTCTGAAGGGATTGAAGGAAAGAAAAATGAGGATTATTATTTCGTCTTGGCACTTTCTCGGGGTGTATTCCGCCCTTTGGGGGCTGGCGACGGGGGCTTTCCCCAGCTCAGTGCAGATAGGTGAGTTGAAGCACTCAGATGTGACACGCTACACTGAATGTTAGTGGGTTTTAGCGGACAGCAGTCACCATGGAAAGGGGGAGGAGGGGGGGTGCAGCGGGAGCCTCCAAAGCACAAAATAAACGTAAAAGTCAGGGAAATTACGCAGGACTGAGGGGACAAGTGGAGAAACAAATGTTCCTTCTGGTGCAAAATTACCTTCTTGCCTTTTATCTGATAGACGGTGGGTTGAGGGGAGCTTGGTGTGACTTCTCTGCTGTGATTCATTATGCTTTCTAAATGCACACTTCCACTCTGTTCATCCTTTTACTGTGTTTGCCTTTATCTTAAAGGTTGTTTCTGGGCTCATGAATGTTTCAGCGAGCTTTGTTCCCTTCTAGTCTTCTTCACTGTTTAGACACTGCAGTATTCTCTCTCTCTCTCTCTCTCTCTCTCTCTCTCTCTCTCTCTCTCTCTCTCTCTCTGCCCTTTTCCAGTTACCCTCCTGTCAGTGCGGAGGAAGCCTGTCTTTCAACCGGCCTTGTAGATCAGACATAAAGTTAACTATCTGGATCATCATGGGTTTGCTCAATGCAAACTGACCACACATGCATGGAACCTCTCTCTCTCTCTCTCTCTCTCTCTCTCTCTCTCTCTCTCTCTCTCTCTCTCTCACACACACACACACACACACACACACACACACACACACACACACACACACACACACATACAGGCATGTGTGTGATAATGAATGCACTGCATCACTCCTTGTGGGGGGCAGCTGGGAGGTCCTATAATGAGATTCAGCTCTTTGACTCTGTCTCCCTACAGTCGCCAATAAACTTAATACGTTAAATATTTTCTGCTCGGCACATAGACACCAACACACACACACACACACATATCGGCACAGGTTTCCAAGCATGCAAGTGTACATGTACAGCGTGCACATGCAGACATTAACGTGCACGTTTATGTGCAGATATGCGTTCACGTGTACGGCATACGGCTTAACAATTGTTCAGACAGGAAACGTACACGTGCACACAAACATGCGTACGGAGGTATAAAGCATACGTGATGGTATGAAACACACACTCTCTATCCTCCCCCCACTGACTATCCTCCAAAACACTCAAGCATATAGACGTGATCATTCACTCGGCTCTCCAGCACTTCATGCTAGGAGTCATTTACAGATCTCTGCATTGCACACAAGTGTAATGTTAAAAGACTTAAAGAGTGTGTGTGTGTGTGTGCGTGTGTGTGTGTGTGTATGTATGTGTGCTCTAGGGTGGAATTCTACCCTTAAACAGAAACCCCTTTTTCTCATTTGGATTCACTTTCGAGTTTCATGTAGATCAAACCAAATGAATCATTCTGTTGATGCACGATGTGTTTGCCTCCCTGCTTGTGTGTGTTTAGTGTCTTGGTGTGGTTACCGATCTACAAAGGGCCATGATGAGAAACACAAGACAAACGGAAATGGATGATGATATAAACTTTTAGCATGAACGCGATAGACAGACACACTCTCTCTCTCTCTCACACACACACACACACACACACACACACACAAATGACGTGTAATGTCATGACGTTTGCCTCGTTCACTTTGCTCTGCCTCCCATCTCTCCTCCCTCCTCCCCCCTCTGTCTGTCGATGCGATGTCGAGGCTTCGCAGTCTGCCTTTGTAATCCAGTTCAGTTGAGTCTGATTTGGTTAAAATTAAGTCACGTCCGTTTATTTCAGTTCAGTTCAACCCATGGTGTGAAGCAATGTAGAACTAATCTATAGGATTAGCATATCAAATGTGTGTGATATCCACGGCAACGCAACAAAACAGCAATTTCTATCCAGGGAATGAAAATATTTGAAGCAGATATGACCCTTTTTCACAGCGACGAAACATAACAATAACAGTTATAATCCCTCCTTCCCAAACTTTACATCTCTCATGTCGCTATTTCAGTCAGCTTAAACTTTTTCCAGTGACTCAAGCTTTTTGCGTTTATTGTGAATGTTTCGTCATTACATTGATTATGGCTCTGTTAAGGTGACCGGACCTACAGCTGGACAGCCTGTGTGGATTACATTTCATGTTGACTTTGTCAGTTGTCTTATTTTTCATGTTTCCCTCCACATTTTGCCATTGGCCACCAGCGCATCTATATTATGTTTGATCCATTTACAGTTGATTGCAGCTATTATTGGCATCAGATCACAGTATTGGTATCATTCAGGCTGAGGTAATGGAAGACACCTGAGAGGGTCACGAGTCCTAAATAAGTAGTTTTCCTCAATTTAAAACATAGGTGGTGCTCTTCCTTTTTTTCAGTTTTTTTTCACCTCCTCTCCCTCTAATTCTCATTTAATCAGATTGGCCATACCGAGGGATACTCCCATTTTTAAAGGCCAACTGACACTAAGCACACGCCTCCCTCTCCCTTTCTTCTCGCGTGGCCCGTGCTCCTCCTTTATTACGCTGACACGGTCTGATCCGGCCTTCCTCCTCTGTTTTCCTTTATGCCCTCTCCAACTCATTATCTCTTCGACTGCCTTCCTGTCAGCTTAGTTGTCTCTCCTTTCTTCTCCTCCCTTCTCTCTGTATTTCTGTGATTTCATCAATAAAATGCACAGTGTGGGTATCCTGTATGTGTGTTCGTATTAATGTTTGTGTGCGAGCGAGGATGTGCCGAAAGACAAATTACCTTTTGTAAGAAAGCTAATGAAGATATTGGCCTTTTTTCTCCCCTCTCCTCTGTTCTCTCTGCCCTCCCCTCCCCTATCAATCTTTCCCACATTACTCTCCTTCTTCCTGTCTCTCTCCCTCTTTGACCACACTCCCACCCCGAATGTCTCACTTCCTCTCCACGCCTTTGTGTCCTTCTCCTCTTCGCTCCATCTCTTTGTCCCTTTCTCCAGGTGGGTTGTTCATAAGGAATACTGATCAGGAGTATACAGCGTTTCGACTAGCCATCTTCCTTCACAACACCAGCCCTAATGCTACGGAAGCTCCCTTTAACCTGGTGCCCCATGTCGACAATATAGAGACGGCCAACAGCTTCGCCGTCACCAATGCATGTGAGTATTCAAACGTGTGTGGCTCAAAACGAGGCTGAAGCAAATCCTCTTCATCCCATCTCTGACTTTCTCTTTGTCTTGCTCTCTCCGTGTCTGTTGTTCAGGCTCTTCTCACCATACTGTTGGATTAAGACTGATTTATTAATAAGGAACTCAAGCTGTTTAGACGATCCCACTGTAACTTTGTTGGACGAGCAGACATAGTTTCTGCAACGGTTGCTGAAATATTGATTTCTTTCGACACTGTGGAGTACATTTTAACAATCCGAAATTCAAAAGTTCTTACTGCAAGGATTTTTTTTTTCAGGCAATGCCGGTGGTTAATGTAGGCAACAATTATGGGCAATGCCATTTTTGGAATGATACTTTTGCTCCTCTTTAAGGTGTGCACATCTATTCCCACTTAACACGATCCATCTCATCTGCAAAAAAGGTAATATTACCCATCAGATTCACGGCTTATTACAGCTATAAAATTAGTCTCGGAACAGTTGCAGACAGTGGTGAAAATGGGTCCTTTGTGTTCGGAACAGTTGGTACTTGTGTCGTCTGTGATCTTCCGAAGGATGACAGCTAATGTCTCCCCATCCCTTTATGCCTAATCTCTCTCAATTCCCCTCAACCAGGATTCATGCAAGGCAGAATTTGTGATGTTTGTTAGCATTAGTGTTAACAAGGCTACGGGTCAGCCATCAGTTCAGGAGTACAGAGCCCTGCTACACATGTCTTGAATATTAAACATATAGATACTTTAGACACAGTGTATTTCAAAGGCACATAAGAAGGATCCTCAATAACATGTTGACCATAAAGCCAGACATTTCTTATGATGGACATGTGTGTGAACTACAAGCACGTAGATGGATGGTGTAAGTTACACTTCCTTCCTACTCTCAAAGTACCACTTTTGCCCAACTATTGCAATTTACTGAAAATGATCAGATCATATTTAGCCATCACAAAATAAGATGATAGACATAATCGTGCTTACTGTTTGCCAGGACTGTGCAATGTCCTTACTTGATGGATTTGCTTACAGCGGTGGATCATTGCTGCGACTCTCTGCATGTATTTGCATGACAGAAGACGTTTGGTTATTCGCTTGCTGACATCTGCTGAATGACTCTGGTTTATGCCACACTAGATGCGTTTACTGTTGTTAGTTGCGTCTGTGCGTGCTTGTGAGTGTTTGCCCTTTTGAGATGTGAACAAATCCCTTACGGATACCCTTTGTGTCTTGCTTATCTGCCTCCTGGTAAGATATTAATGTCAGGACATGAGCGGGTACAAAGGTTCTGTTGTTGCTTGGAACAATGTCATATATATTGTTTGGTTATTTGCACATCAAATTAAAAGTAGGAGTAATGGGGGAATGTGTGATGGGGAACATAATATGTAAACCTGTTTCCCGTTGCTGCTTTTTTGCACCTTAGAGGCTTTTTTGCACTGTCCTTAGAGGCTTGATTTTCCTCAAGGGTATCATATCATATCCCCTCGTTTATCCATTCCTATGGTGCATCCATCTTATTTCAGGGAGATTCTCAAGTAATTGTATTGTAATGTTTCAGTTCCTTCTCTCAATAAAATTCAACAAATCATCCGCTGGGTCTGTTAAGTAGGCAGGGCGAACAAAATCAATACAGTACTTCTCTTTGTGATGTTATATCATTGAATTTAACAAGATTCATTAAATATCTCCAGGTTGCAAATGAAAGCTGACGCAAGCTGCTCCATTATCAAACCATGCCACCGAAAACGGCAAATAAACTGTTCTCAGAGGAGTGCTTCAAACCCCCAAAGATTTTGAATATCGTCTAGCAATTGATCTGTGTTTTGTTACGGACGAGTAAAGTACGTTTTGACATTTTATATTCCCTGGAAGGTAATCGTGTAGGATTTAACTGCAGCCAAATGCAAGTCACATAGAACCATAAATCAAAAGCGTGTAATGCAATTTCCAAGTTTGTTTGTCTCGTATCCTCCTGTGGCCCCACATGAATGAACAGACTAGTTAATACAACCTACGATGATTGGAAAATTAATAGTCCATCCACTACCTCCCACCCACAATGCACTGCATCTATTTGTGTTCACTGTTTAGCTGTGTGAGTGGGACGTTACACATCGAATGTTGATCAGGTGGCTTTCTTCTAACGTGAGGGGAGGGGCACGACCTTCATAACTGATGAGTAAAGATCGACCTAAGTGGAACTAAAATTGGAAAAACTGTATCATAAGGATAAGGAATATGTTTTATTGTCAAAAAATCCCATTAAAAGACCGAAACTAACAACAGAACAAGGCTAACAAGAATATGTTTGCTAACAGATTATCAAAGTTAATACACTGAATCCTTAGGACCAAAAGAATGTCAGTATCAGATTGTGTGGCGATCAATCCAGTAGTTAATGAGACATTTCACCTTGGACCAAACATGTAGACATCATAGAGAGGCTCGAGGAAAGGTCAGGGGACCACCGATGTCTGGAGGAACCATGTCTGGATGTCATTGATATCTGTACAGGATGTCACGGTCATCCATCCTTCCAGGCAGAATGTGTAAGGTTTGTCGGGAGCCGTTTGTAAACACAACATTTAAACCAAGAAGTGCACACCCAGCTGGCCGAGGTTAAGGTGCTTGCCAGGGCTCTTACAGTCTGGCACCTGGTTGCTACATTTTTATAAAGGTTGATGCCCAGAAACGTCTCGAACACAGCAAAATGAGAAAATAGAGCAGAGGGCAGGGTCTCAGACTCCACCACACACTTCTAGTGGGTCATAAATGATGACTGAGAGGCATTATTATTGTATGAATCCATACTATTTTTTCTTTTTCTAAAAAAAAAATCCTACTCATTCTACCTTTAAGGACACAAAGGTCAAATAAGCTATGCTGTTGCATTGGCTAACACGTCCCTTATTTGCTGTATGCTAATATTCCTCCGTGGCTGAAAATAGTCCCCAACAAGTTATAATTTATTCTTATCGTTGTCTTTGTGGCATTGTGAAGCCCCCAGACATTCCCTATGGGAACCACCCTCTCCAAAGATTGTACACACACACACACACACACACACACACACACAAATCTTGCAGTGTTCTGGAGTGGCCATAAACGATTACGTCACTTCAAATGATCAATCAGACAAAACAGATTTTGCTGACTGGAATAGGAACAACTTTCTGGGGACTTGTCAGGTATTTAGTCATAAGTGATGTCAACACACGCACGCATGCGCACACACATACACACACACACACACACACACACACACACACACACACACACTCATACTGTCTGGTACTCCTTTCTCGCTGAGTACTGCTTGTCTGTCAAGATGACACTCTGGAACCATGACACAGCATGATATTCAGCTTCTGGAGCTTAGCAGCTCGTGTCGAAATTTAGGTTCTGTTAAGTAATTGTACAACACAAGTCTAGTCAATGGCCACACACACACACACACACACACACACACACTCATGCAGGCAGTGGGCCCTAAGAGAAGGAGACTTTTGGAAATGAAGCTCTTGTATGTGAATCGTCTGCTCTCTCTCTCTCTCTCTCTCTCTCTGCAGGCTACGCGTAACAAGCGTAACCTCTTCTCTCTCTCCTTCTTGCTCACTTGCCTTTTCACTCGTTCCATCTCTCTACTCTCCCCCCCGATGCCTCCCCATTTTCTCAGATTCCCTCCCTCCCTCTCTCCCTCCGCTCCTCTTTACTCCGTCATGTTTCCGCCGTCTCTCCCCTCTCCACAGGCGTGGTGAATGGATCTCTAAATTAATCCCTGACTCTTGCTCCGGGGGGTGAGCAACGCTCCGAATTAGAACGGGGGAAATTCTGCCTCTGACCTTGGCTAGTTTCTCTCTATTCTAGTATTCAGGAAGCGTGAACGGATCATAAAAAAATCCCCCGGTCCCCGTCTTATTCCATATTCACTGAGGAATACAACCCGGTTTCTTGTCCTAGGGTCATACATTCATACGTGCTCTTCTGCCGTCAATCATTCCCTGTTTCCTGCGTGCCCATCGCATGTGTATTCCACAGGGCTCCTCACCAATGGGTCCCTATTTTTCTTTTTCTTTTTTTGCTGGCGTATGGAAAATAATGCACATGGATTAGCTCATGGATGCATGGTGATATTTCTATCCAAACGGAAGGTGTGTGTGGAAACCCTGTGTCACCGACATGCGTGGGCACATACGGATGTGACTGTGTGACAAAAAACGCTGCTGAGGCGGAGCGTGATGAAGATAGACAGAAAGTGATAAGGTGAATTAGGAGTGGAGGAGAGAGAAATGGAGAGGAAAGAATTTGTAACAAAGAGGTGGTTATGCCTGGTTTGTGCGCCAGAGCCGAGACACAATGATGTGCGGCGGTGTCGGCTGTAAATGTGATTCTGGATACGCGGGGATACTACTTGTGTTTGAATCAGCTTCCTGCCCACAATGAAGACATGTGATGAATGCCGGCATTCTGTTCCATTCTGTCCTGCACTTATGGTACCGCAGTAATACTAATAATGATGATGATGTGGTGGTTGATTATCGAGGCGATGCATAACGTCATTTGTCATCTAGAGTTACTATAGATTGCGCTTATAGTGAATCATTGGCAGATCCATACCGTTAATGTATTATTGACTGTCGCAGATTGCATTTACATGCAGGCTGCACCTGGTTTTCTCAACGGCCAAACTGCCGAAGTCAGAGTCTCCCTTGAGGTGTCGGTCTTGTTTCGCCCCTCTCTCGTGTTTGAAACGACTCAACTCCGAGATGCGAGTTAGCAATGGTAGTTTAAACCTAGTTTGCATTTTCTCCACCTCCATATCATCAATTAATATGACATCCTCATGAAATATTAACGCTTCACCGCAATGTAACCTCGGCATGCAAGGTGACAGTTCACTCCGCTGCTCTTGGAATAAATCTGTGATCTTCACACACTTCAGGAACAAGAAAGTGCGTCATCTCGAAACACTGTTAATGAAGTGTAATTGGGTGGAGAGAGAGAGAGAGAGAGAGAGAGAGAGAGAGAGAGAGAGAGAGAGAGAGAGAGAGATGGACAGATTTGTGAATGAATGAGGGTGAGACAGGAAAAAAAGTCTTCCTTGCTGAACTTCTGCTAAGCCTCATTAAGACGAGGCTTTATTTACATAGTGTCATAGTGTCGCTATGGAAACTACATACACAGCCACATAGAAATGTAACTATGCAGGGATACCACATGGGGACCACAAGGACTGTGACTGGCTGGCTTGCCCTTCTTGTGTGTTTTCTCCTGCACGTGTTTGTTGCTGGTGAGACAACATTAAGACGTGTGATGAAAGGCTCGTTTGTTATCTTTGTCTCATGTCTAACAAAACCATATCCATTACACACACATTGATTTGCCACCCTGTCCATATGTCACCCTTCCCCACGCACAGCAATCCTCCGTCCCTTTTCCGCGCTCACTTCTTTCATTAAATGGCTCAGTCGTCTTGTGGATGATTTGAGACGCTCAATAATAGGAGTGAACCATCATCTTTATTGGTGACGTTTTGCATGGTTATATGTCTTCTTAATGGCCACACTGGGGAGAATGGAGTGAAATGATATCCGAAAACGCTGGCAGGCCGAGGAGATTTATTCCGCAGCGAGCCTTCGTTTATTCATGTTACTGGCACGCTGAAAGCGCTGGATGACTCCGACGGCGCTGTAAATGCTTTCCTGGCATCGAGGCACGTTATGGGGTTCAGTGCTAACAGCATACGATAATGGATTTCATTTAAACTTCTCCCATTTACAGGTACCTTAAGTGGAGCGTTGTTTTTCTGGTCACCAGTTAGTTATAATTACGTAATCGGAATGCTTTATATGTTCCCATTTAGTTCCGACTGAGTTGAACTCAGATTTTGAATGCTGCAATAGTGATAATGAACCTGTTAAAAAGAGCAACAATGCATACGGAGATGCATTGTAGCACAGTTGTTGTTTGTCTGTGCTTATATTGCACCTTCCATAATGTCATCAGTACTGAGCCAGCGAGTCCTCCAGATGGAGCTCCACTGATCCTGATTTTCAAAGCTGCATTATGAGACGTTATCACACACAGTATAGCCGTATGTTCTTAGATTTGCATTGACAAGCCGACTGCTAGAAAAGCACCAGTGAGTTGAGTAAGAGTTGCTAAAGCTAAAGCTTATGGAGGAACAACACACTGTCTCATGCACATTCACAAACGGTGTTATTGTTAATATTAAAGGCAGAGTGACCTGGGGTGCAAAGTTTCTGCTTTAATCTTGGTAATCTAGTTAAGTCGACTTTTCGGATGTTCTCAGACTCCGAAATGATTTTCTCAGCCATAACTGGAGGCATTATGTTTTTGGGTTGTCCCTCCATCCCATGCTTGTGAACGGGATACATGATTTTTTGGGTCATATTTCAATAATATGCCAAGTATGACTATTTCACACAATTGCCAATACACAAAAGTGATGACATTTATATAATAATTATATATATTTTCTCTGATCCAAATGCCGAACGGTATTCTGTGTGCGCACACATGCTGTAAATGCTCCCTGAAGAATCGCTCTGTTTGATGATTTTATTCCAGCGTCAGCAGTAATGACCAAACAGCAAGAGGTATTATTAAACCATGCAGCATGTCGCAATGAATCCGTACATTTGCTCGAGGTAATCGGATTTCATTTAGCGGCACAATAAAACAGACGTCAGTGTGTTGCACTTCTTCCAAGTAAAACTGACAAGTCACTGCCCCAGCAATATCCAGAGGGGGTTTTTAAGGGCAGTAAATGTTCTTTCTAGGTAGTGCTGAAGGCTACGGTGCACAGGAAACATTAGACTCAACAATTATGACAATCTGTTTGGGTTTTTTTGTATTTTTTTTGTATTGCCAGTTATGCAATACATATGGGGTCCTTTTTCACTATTTCTTTTCCATCGTTACGTGATGTTTCCGAGGAGAGATATTCATTTCTGCAGCGTTCGGAAAATGACTTGCTCGATTTTAATGGAACTTGGTGGAATGGTATAGTATAGAAAAACTATTGAATTTGGAGCTGATCCGAAGGGTGATACCTGAATTATTGTTCACTTTCGTTAACAATGCGAGATCGGAGCAGTGAGTAGATGTATTGCACTGGAATAATCATTCACAGAAGCCTGTATGAGAAAATATGGTATAGTATACAAAGTACTAAAGGCAGCAGTGTTCGGTTTAAAGTACATCAGAGTGTGTTGCTGGTTTGAAAAAGTCACGGATCATTTTGTTGCCAAAAATGCCATTTTGAAAAAAGGATTGTGTGGCTTTGATTCGAGTTTCATTTTGTCATTGAAGTGAGATCTTTATCTCCCAGTGTTGAATGAAGGGTTTTGACACAATTAGCCAAATTCCACAACGAACGTGTAAGCAAATTACTCCGAGGCGTGTGTGTGTGTGTGTGTGTGTGTGTGTGTGTGTGTGTGTGTGTGTGTGTGTGTGTGTGTGTGTGTGTGTGTGTGTGTGGGTAAATGAAATCAGATTTTCAGTTAGTATAAGGATATGTGGTGAAGCCAATGGGGCGGCTTTAGTATGTTGAGTTTTCAATCACCGATTACATCACAAATATTTTTGGGCTTAAAGATGTCAGTTGGCAATATTCTGCACTGATCTCACACTTGGAGCACAAACGGTTTGAGTTATTAGGGTAAAAAAAGGCCAATAAAATAGCATCCAGTGAAAAAAACTAACAGTAAAGCTGCACAACGTTAATTCAATTATTTTGCGAGTCAAGAAGAGATGGATTCAGATGATCCTGAAGCGGGTGACGTACAATGTGTTCCAGTGTTATGTCTGCTTCAGACGAGTGATTTTAAAGTAACACTCAGGTTGTCAGATGGGAAAAGTCAATCACAAGGAGGGAGGTTTTTTTTATTCTTCTCCTTGTGGATATGAATTCAGCACCATGTCCTCTCACTTGTTTGTTCGGGGCTTCCGTAGTCACAAACCGTGCAGCATGAAGCACCACCTTCGCTCCAGGTAATCTAACGTCACTGAGATAAAGGCAGCCTGTGTCTCTTTAACCCACACGCTGACCCACGCCTACACACACACTGGGCGTGTTGGCTGATACAGCAGGAAGTGTCTGCTTTCTCCATGTTTGTTTTGTGATGAAAAGCATGGAAAGAGACGGTGGAATGGAAGTGTTAGCCATCGCCTTAGCAAAACACAGTTGATAGTTTATGCTGAACGGAGCCTTGTTGGCAGTAATAGTCTGTGACGTCTTATTGTTGTTCCTCTCTCTCGCTCAGCTTAGCTGCTGTTTTCATGTTCTGATCAAAGGATTTCCATTTGCAGTCTTGCATTCTTCTCTTCCTCTTTCATTCCTCTCACTTTGCTTTTTCCACGCACAAGCGCAAACGCCATGCCTCTGCTGTAGTCGCTGTTATTTTTCCCGCTCCCCCCCTCCTTCCTTTCTCACCTCCAATTTCCTTGAGTCATGCTCACCATTTATCTTCTGCTTTCACCTCGCTTACAGTATTTCCTCCCTCCCTTTCACTCTCTCGCACACCCACCTCTGTCTGCTGTTGCTCTCTCGCTCATTACTCATTAGCTGTTAAGTGGCTTTTTGGTGTGGGACAAAAGCTGCGACGGACATGTCAGCTGCCGAAAGCCCACACCCCCACCCACACCTACATCTTCACGTCTCTGGCCGACAGTTAATATCTGTGTTTGTGTCGTTTTGTTCATTTATCTGTCACTTCCCGCCACTGACACACACACACACACACACACACACACACACACACACACACACACACACACACGCACAAAACAAGGACTCTTCCTCAAAATCCTCCGTGTGTTTGTTTCCATGGATTTATGATGTGGATGAAAGGAAGGGCATTAGTTAATATTGATGAGTGCTGCCACTCGGTCCTTCTCACCGAGGTTCACTTAGAGATGAGAGGCATGACCTTTACACACACACACACACACACACGCACACACACACACACACACACACACACTCCCGGCCAAGATTCAGTTCGTTCATGGTTGTATATCCGAGTTGAACTATGTGCCCTAGCATCTGCATGAGTGTGTCCATGCATTCATATGCACGTTGGTCTACATTGGTTAAAACCTGCGTTTGCCCAACATGGATTTTTTTTGTGTCAGCTTTAAACCGATTCATCCCTCATGGTAAATTGGTATTCAACAAGCTTAATAGATTCCTAGGTAACCAGCAGGTAATTCATCACACTTACAAATAGGAAGAGACGGAGTAAGAAGCAAAAATAAATAAATAAATAAATAAATCAGAGCTGCAGCAGGAAGAGCGCCTCTAATGGAAATAGAGGAAAATAATTAATTATGCACTCTGTGGCGATTATCATGGGTGCACATAAAGAGTCAAACGGGGCACAGGCACATATGAGCACATGAGCATAGATGTGCACAATCGCACGTGCAAGTATACGCGTAAAGCTAACCTTTATGGCAGATGGAGCGATAGCTGCCGTGTTTGGATGTGCCAATGTCTTTCTGACAGCATTGGTATTTATCTCCTTAAGCTCGCTGATTTACCTGTGTGTGTGTTTGTTCATGTGTGTGTCTGAGTGTGTTTGGTTGCATGTCTGTGTGCATGTGTGTGTGTGTGTGTGTGTGTGTTCGGGTTTCAAAAGTCACATCACAGTTTGCCCACTCACATTCTGGCGCTTCTTGCTGATGTAGTGGAGTGCATCAAATAGCACACACACACACGCACACACACACACACACACACACAGACACACACACACACACACACACACACACACACACACACACACACACACACACACACACACACAATCGATCTGGCCCTTCAGACAGTCACAGTGATGGATGGACCCTCCCTTGCTTCTATTTTTACCCCTGAGCACTCTGAACGTCTGCCTTCTTATCTTCACAAGTATAGAAACATGAAGAAGAAACTCCCAGCACCATCACAACGTCAACTTGTCTGCGTGTGTGCCGGGAGGATTTTGGCGATTCTGCATTTTTTTTTTCTTTGCGTTTTTTTTTTTTTTTTAACACCCTGGTAGCAGCCCAGCAGGGTTTTTTTCTTTTTTCTTTTCCTGACTGAGCCACATCTTCCTTCGTTCAGCCTCCTGACTCTCCTACTTCTGAGGCAGCAGTGAGGCAGAGCTCTGCATGGAACCACTTGCTGTCTCACAGGAGGTACCTGAGGAGTTTCCCTTCTCTAATCATACGGAAACATGTCAAAGTAAAACACAGTGCACGGCGATGGAAGGCATTACTTTAGAAGCAGGTTGCAGACTCCTGTGGTGTTTGGATATGTGGGTTGATTCTCCAGAATGTGTCTCTTTCTGCCTTCCCTTCAGTTAGTTTGTGACTCTAACCATTTGAAATGTAGTTACCTTCCTTAAGTAATATTTTGGAAGCTTTATGGTCACCCTGCTTATGATTTAGGTGCTCGCAGTTGAGCAATCCTCTTAACTACGCATGTTATAAATAAACAACTTGGCTCAGTCAACTAAAGTTCCCCTTTTTTCTGCTGATCTATGAAATATTTGATGAGATAAATGTGCACCCAGGACAATCTGTACTTAATGATCACCATATTTCCTCCTTTGACCCCTCGCTTAAATCATGTCCAATATTATTAGATATATTTCCTCATAGGCTTTGACATTGGCACGCATTATCTCCCAAGGACACTAAAGCTCCTCATTATTATACCGACAATCCGCAAATGTTCCCTCTTATCGTGAAGCCAAAAAAAAAAACTGCATCCGGACAATAAAACCTGATGGGAAACTAATTGAAATGATGTCCGTGTGAGCGGAATATGCCTGCAACTTAATGAAATATGACCCCAAATATACTTAAAAAGCCATGCGTGTCAAACGTGTTCAGTCTGTGTGACCATCGCTGTGACACATTATCATCCGGTTGCTTCCGAGATGACCCCGCTCCATTTAGAGGGGCATTGAGTTGAGGAAATTTAAACTAGCTGAGCATCAACATTACCTCTTGGCGGCGCGGGAACACAGTTCAGAACAAGGTCAAAGCCTTCCCATCTGGGGCCCTTTTAGTTGGAGGAGTCACCAGAGGGTGCTTGCTAAATGGGATCACCAACCGCCTGGAGAACCCTACTGCTGTTGTTTTATTTTCTGCCCCCCCATATCCTCAAGATAGAGGGCACTGCTCAATGTCTGTGTTAACTAGCAGTGTCTAGACTGCCCCTCTAAGTACACAGCTCATCCTGACAAGATATATTTGTATGTCTAGAATTCCCGTCTTTGCCTTTTTGTGTGTGTCCATCCATCCGTCTGCAGTACACACCCACGTTTTCTATTCCACTATCTAAATACAATTCATCAGCAGCTATTATTGTCTGTTGACGGAGCATCTGGATGACAACACTCCACTCCGAATCCCTTGATTGCACTCAACACGCAGTTAGTAATTACATATAGAAGTCCCAAAGGTAAACGTCAAATTGTGTGCCGGAGCGTGTTTTATGTGCCAAGATAGATCCCGCTGCTTTTCTATTAAAATGAAGTCTTTTGGGTTTTTTTCTCTTTCTTTCTTTCTTTCTGGCTGGCTGACTTTTTTCACCCTGGCTCCACCAGTAGGTCAAAGTGTTCACTTAAAAAGCTCTCAACGTCAAACCAGATGGATTGGCACAAAACTGTGTTCACACCTACTTAGGTCCCTAGCTGGTTTTTAATGATTTCTTTCAGACATATCCTCTAGCACCGGGCTGAGTTTTGGGATGGTTTTGAAAGAAAATGCCGTGATGAGTTTGAGCTATAGGTCGCCATGGAATTTGGTACAAATACTCATGTCGCCATGGGGCGGAACTGATCCGACGATCCCGTAACTTTTAATCTATTACCATCAAGTCAGTGCTCAAAATGTTGGTTTACATCTGTGCAAAACTGATGTCATTTCCATCAGGCTGGATTTCCTTCCTTCCTTCCTTCCTTCCTTCCTTCCTTCCTTCCTTCCTTCCTTCCTTCCTTGTGCTAAACCATACTGACAGACAAAAGGAAGACGAGCATTAGTGCAGACGGGTTGTGGTGTTTGTAAGGCAGTAGGTGAGACTAGAAAGGAAAGATCTGGGTCAGGGATGCGTTTCACGTCTGCTGTGGGATGGAAAGGGAGAGGGTGAGATGGTTCGAGAGAGGGAGAAGAAAAGAAGATACAGTTCAGGGCTGTGTGCATGTACTGTATGTGTGTATGCTCTCCATTTGTGTGTATGTTGCCTTTTTTTTTATCTAATCTCGCATCTATCTCCTTGGTGAAACGCGAGGAGATAGATGCTAGCTGCTGCTGTGGTGAAACGCATATTGTTGTCTGCTTGATGTTCTAGAAAATAGAGCTCCGGTGTCTGTAGTGTATGCAGCAACAATGATGATTGTGTTTGTGGAGACAGTGACAGAGTCATTAAAACACCCCCGCCGACAAAGAGCATCAACTATGACAATCAGCCCTCGGTGGGTGTTATTACGCCGTGTCTTATCAGGACCGTGTAGTACTGACTGTGAAGAACTGGAACCAACACACATGCACAGGAACTCACTCTCCATCACACTCAGTCACACGACTACACACACACACACACACACACACACACATACACCCTTCATCTCTCTTCACTCATTCTCCCACAGGCTTTATTCCTCACACACACACACACACACACACACACACAAACGGTCACACGCTCGAGGGGATGGATGATAGTACAGATGGCATACTAGAGTAATATTCTCCATATGGGAAGGTAATATCGTCAGAGCAGTCGTCTAGGGAAAGAAGAGAGGGAGATTAGATCTGCAGAAAGAGAGAGGCTGACTTTCTGTTGTACGTGGCCACAGGATCGTGCAGGACTGCATTTGGCAATGCACTATAATTACTATTTTTCTTTTACTGTATAGTAATGAATGGAGTTTTAAACACAAGCTGCATGTGTTTACTGAGCTCCATTATATTTAACAAAATGTAAAAATCTAAATCTGTTTGGGATCCTATTTAAATGTCCCTCTTGTGACTTAGCACATACATATGTTCATATTACAGTTTGTTTCAGTCGCTAACAAGCATTTGTCCAACCAGTTGTCACATTTTCAAAACTCTACACAATTAGCACAGCATCGGTCTTCTGTGTCCATACCATTCACACATTTCATGTCGTTTTCACACAATATGCAGTCAGTGAACACACTTCCACAATGCTTACATTTTCTTAACAGACAAGCTATACCTCCCAACTAAATTATGGATTGTTTTTGTATTATTTACGAATGTTAACACACAACATCCCACAATAGCAAAAACAATATTCCAAACCTTAGATACAGTATTACAGTTTTTTTCAATTGTTTACATGCAATTTTGAAAACCGGGTTCTTTTTTTCAAAATATAATCACAATTATCCAAACACCAAACTCAATTTGCATAATTCCTAGATTGTTTGCAAAATGACACACTTCAGTCAAAACATATACACTTCAGTCAAAACATACACACTTCAGTCAAAACATACACACTTCAGTCAAAACATATACACATATTTGTGAAAATGCTATTAGTTTTCATTTAACCAACACAGTCCTCAATGATCAGACACTATTGCAGCCAGTTTCACACATGTGATAAATAAAAAAACACATTTGTAAAAAAAACTAATTTTAGGAAATAGCATGTGCTAGATTTTTGGCCAGACATTGTTATGTAAGGAATAATTTAGATGTCAAAAAAATTGTGACAAACCCACAACATTCTTCATGATTAGTTTGAGATATAGGGAGAATGTACACAAATAGGCCTACTATAAACTTACCAAGCACTGCACAACACTGATGCTGCAGACTGAATATTTCAAGTATTTATTTTATCTACCTCTTCCTCTATCTCCTTCTTCTCCTCTTCCTCTACCTGGGCCTCTTCCTCTACCTCCTTCTTCTCCTCTTCCTCTACCGCCTTCATCTCCTCTTTGAGCTCCCCCTCTCATTCTCACTCTTCTTCTTCTTCTAGCTCCTTCCATTTTTGTTGAAGACAGGTGAACTCACCTGCTGCCTTTTATAGCACACCTGAGTGCTGCGTTTTCAAATAAGTGCATGTGTGCTTCCACACTTGGTGGATGTGATTATCCAGTTTGTTCATTAGTGTGGTCATTGGCAATCCGGGGCTTTGTAATGACAAGGAAGTAACCTCACAATCCTTCTCTGTGTCTAAGGTGTGAAAATGTGTGTAGCGTTTTACAAATCCCTGTGTGTAATGTTTTGCAAAAAGGGTGAAGCAGACATCGTGTGTAATGTTGTGCAAATCTGTGGAGGTGTTTTGCTCCTTGGAGTAGAATTTCGCAAATTGTGTGGACATTTTTATTTTAGTGTGTAAACAATCGTAAAAAACTGTAAAACCTCTGATTCTGCAATGATATCAGTTCAAAAACAATATATCTCAGCTGATAATAAACAAACAATTGAATTATTGACACACAGCTGATTTATGTTGGCTAAATTGGGCTGGTTTAGACTCAGTGGCAGGGGCTATTTGTTCTATTACACTGACACTTATACAGTGAAAGGAGGACTTTGAGGAGTGATGTTTTCGGAAACAGAAAAAGACAAACTTTTTATCTGGGCTTTTTGCTGTTGTTTTTTTGTTCAGAATGCTCTTGTGTGTTTCATGGATATTTTGTTCAATGTAAGCAATACTATAAAACTTTTTCTGTTCTATCATACTGTAAACAGTATTTCTACTGTATCTCCTGTAGTAAAAAGTAAAGGAAAAAACTGATTTGCTTTTTACTGGAATGCTTTTGAATGTGAACATTACATGTAGACATACAGTTCCCAACCAAGAAATGTAGTGTAAAAACGGTGGATTGCATGTTTTGCATGCAAATACCTGTAAAACCGAAACATAAAAGTCTATGCAGTTTTTGTAATGTCAACAATAACCAGTATTTTGAAACCTTGTGTACTTTGATTGACTGCATGTACCTTGTGAAGTAAAAACAAGTGTTATTCTTTGACAGAATAATTTCATTTTGAGTCAGATTTTCAGTGTTTTGGTAAAGTAAGTGTGTGCAGAGAAAGATGTGTTCTATTTTGAAATGAAGAGTTAGTATATATTTAACAAAATGTGTTTTTGAGAAGAAAATTATCCATTTGGCCAATTGTGTTTTGTAGGTGTGAGTCTGTGTTAAGAGTTTAGAAAAAGTATCTGAAGTATGGGTAAGTGCTTGTTAGCGATTGAAAAAAACTGTAATAACATTCACTTATACCCTTTCTCTGTTAATTTAATTGGATGAGGCAGATGGCTTTAGTTAGTGTGGTGACTTGTTGTGGTGATAGTTGATGCGAGAACCAGAGGATGAACGTCATTTCATTTTTTCTGCATATTCTTGCCTTGCTGTGAGAAGATTACTTTTTTATATAATTGATGATTAATCAGTGTAAAACGTGTCGTGAAGCAGTAAAAAAAAATGACAAAAAATTGTTTAGTCATAATTGTAAGTGGCAAAAAAGCAATCTAAATATATGGGCATGGCTTATATTGATCGATTTTCCCAGACCTTAAAGGACGAGGAGAGTTTTGCAGTTTTTGCAGTTACGGGCCAAAATATGAAGTTCATTGTTATAGCGCCCCTATCTGGTCAAATTTCACCACATTTAAAGGAGTCATCACCTGGAAATCGCAATTTCTCTTGTTAAAACATGCATATCTGTGTTTGACCTCAGTTGAAACTTGCCTGAAAGGCTGGAGTTTGAAAGTGGCGCCGTTTTTTCGCTTCTGCTCTTTTTCCGAACAGGAATAGCACACAAGGGTGTGCATTCCTAAAGCACGAGATTTTGATTCTGCGCCTTCGGTGACGTCACCGTGGCGGCTACTTGCATAAGCCCACCCCTCTTTCACCACCCAACCCTGCCCCGTCCGCTACCTGAAATCGCCGAAGCGCCGCCATTATGTTTTGGAGTCTGCATGCAGGCAAGCCCCCCCGGCTCTGTCCTTCCTGCGGCGAATCAACGCGCGCCTCATTACATATTATACAATGCACATCCGGACCAGTCAAAACCTCGCGCGTAATCTCGCGTGATAAAATCGCGGTACGAAAAAGGGTCAGAACAAGCTCAATGTTTGATTAAAAATTTTTTTTTTTTTTCTAATAAGTTTTACGAATTGATCCAAAGCGATCCAAGGGGGGCTGGATACGTATAAAACCAGGTGATGACTCCTTTAACACTGCACTCCCTTGAGTCCACAGCAGGATAACCCACAAGTGTGATTTCAGTCCTTCAGCCTTTCCACAGTCCTGCTTCACTATTTTAAATCAGAGTTTATCATTAGATTTTTGACACACTGTTAATCAAAAATGCACCTTTAGTTCAATTCCAGAGATGATGTTATATATAAAAAATGGGTATTAAACAATCTAATTACCCCTCATAAAGAGAGAGTATCTGCAGCTCTAGATCACTTCCAGTGTTGTAGGAACAACTCTAAAAGACTGGAGGGTATAGATTGTAGGTCTTTTTATAGAGCAAATCTATTTTTCATGAGAAGACTTCTGTGTTTTGAGTTCCCTGGACCTTCGGAGTGTTTGTCTGCTGTGGGTGCGATGGAGAATGATGCCAACCGAGAGAAAAGAGACAGAGATATAGATGCAGACACGTACGACACTGACTACACATTAAGCTTGGGAAACCTGTCTTTGGTTACTAACTGGAGACAAAAGGGGTATTTCCTCTCAGGCAGATTATAGGGACCAAACTACTGCATTAGCTGACGCTGGGCATGTGTGTTCCGGCATTTGTGCTCATCCAACCATCTAAGCAGTTGTATCTTGCACAGGCCTTTGCATATTCTTTGTCATATTTCATCTTGCGTGTGCAATTATCTGCCCTGTTTGTGGTTATCTGCA
Source organism: Eutrigla gurnardus (assembly GCF_963514095.1). Lineage (NCBI taxonomy): Eukaryota > Metazoa > Chordata > Actinopteri > Perciformes > Triglidae > Eutrigla > Eutrigla gurnardus. The sequence goes on along the minus strand of NC_139924.1, from coordinate 8,793,045 downwards.
TTCAAAAGGCTTAGCTGTGAGATAGAGAATGAGCCATTGTGGGGCAGAGGCCCCTCGAAAGCTCGATGTTCAGATAAGGCTCCGACTGTGTATCCCCACACGGGTGATATATATATGGCATATTAGCTCAGGGGTGTATGTAAATAGCGTGGTCGGAAGAACGTGTGTGTGGCTGACGTAAGTCACTCCGTCAATGTTTATGCTACAAACAAAGCAACACGGATTATCTGGTAGAAATGAGCAATTCATTCATTTTAGCCGTGCCAAAAACCAATGAGTACTGTATTCATGAATTTAAAAAGAAAGTTGTTAATGCTGGTTTGTGTGTGATTTGTTATGTATAGATAAGGAGTACGCCCTAGCTTTGTAAAACCACAATAATAATGACAAAGCAGTTGTCCAACAGACTTGGCCAATAAGCATTCTGCTGACATACAGCGTTCTTCCACTTGTCCTTGTCAGTGATTTGGCCCCGCTTCTCAAGCCAGTTGCTTGTTTATGGACGCTGTTTACTGAACCTGCAGTGCTAAATGTGCCTATTTATGTCTTTGCTGGGATTTGTATGTGTCCGTTCCACATGCATGTGTTCGCGTTGGTCGTTCTTCGAACACTGCTGCAGTGCAAAGAAACCTTTTTCCAGACATTCTGGTGCTGAATGTCTTGGGTCAACATTTGATTCCCTACCCAAGGAAAAAAGAAAATTGCTGAAAAATGCAGTGTGAAGAAAAAATCATGAGTAAACAAAAACCTGCACATTAGTTTCAGTGTGCTTATACATCTTGCAGGCCGTGTGGGTACGTGTGGATTCCTTTTTTTTTGTCCTGTAACTTCCTTTTCTTCTTCTTTGCATAACCTTCTCTTTCCTTCAGCTCCACTGAAGCGATGTAAATGGAGTTCCTTGTCCAAGGACACCTCCAAGAGTGAGAGAAGTTAGAGCAGTGCTCGTTGCTTCCCCCTAACCAAACCTCTGTTCTCTGGTCAGAGCCCCGTCTCTCTATATTAAAGTCTGCCACTACCCCAACTGGGTATACTCTGACATTTAAACATGTTTTGCTTGCTTAATTCACTTAAGAATTTTGACAGATTTTTCTACCATAACAGCATTAGGTTCATGTTCTCTTGGTGCTGAAGTGTTTGACCATCGTATTGAATGTCGACCTGCTCACTCATTGTAATTCTCTGGATGAGAGCCTCGGCAAAAGGCTAGAATTTAAATAGAGATATTTTGTAAAGGAATAGGGGCTGAAGAGCACGCAGCAACCTCGAGGGAAGTATTCTTCTAGACTTTTGGAGCCAATTCATCATCCCTCTACTGAGAGAGGGCAACATAACACTGCACTCGTAAACCAAGGACACCATTCAAAATAGATTAGGTTCATGGCTGTGTTTCAGAGGTCAGTTTAAATAATTATGTTGGCACCCCAAGAATTTCAGTAGCATTTTTTATTTTTCAAACGGTTTCTTCAGGAAAGTGGAAAGCTGGTTTGTCCTTCATGTATGGTTTGAACTGGAAGGCTTAAGTCTTGTGTAACATCAGAGAATTTCTGTTTTTTTTTGGTTTTGTTTTACATAACATACATAATTACATTTAACATTGATGCTGTGAAGTGTTTGTAAATCTAAAGTTATGGTGGCTGGATGAGCATTAAGTGATGGTGTGTGTGTGTGTGTGTGTGTGTGTGTGTGTGTGTGTGTGTGTGTGTGTGTGTGTGTGTGTGTGTGTGTGTGTGTGTGTGTGTGTGTGTGTGTCTGTTTAGCTTTCATCAGCAGGTTGACTTTTTGCCTGGGGACAAGTACTGTTCTTTGTGCTGCTACCCTGCAGTGTGTTTGTTGTGGAGACTCCCAGGGGGGTGAGAGTGTAGGGAGGGTTCTGAAAGGGCAGAACGAAGGATACAATATTATAACCTTAGTTCTATTCACGGGCAGAGTCCTCTGATGGACAAACATGAGCATGCGTTTGCCAATTAGAAATTAGCACAAGCATCACCGGCCAATCAGGATGTGCCCACCCGCATCCACAGGCCCTGAAAAGGGTGTCTAACGGGGGGCATGCACACAAACACCAAGGAAAAGAAATGGCATCCAGCTGTATGACCCTTGACCTGAAGTTATTCCTCCACTTCAGTTTATGGAATCCGCTCTTTGTGAAATGTAATTTGTTCTAAACAAAAGCGACCTCTCCATCGTGTCCTGGGGGGGTTCTCGCTCGAGACGCACCCTGCCGTAGATAGGCTTCTTTGGTGTGCATGAGGGTGTCAGACTAGGGAGGGATGTCAGTGGCAACATGTCGTCACCGTCGCCGTCACCACAAGGCTGGTGTCTCAGCACTGATGACCGGAGGCAGAGCGTTGTCAGCCGGGGAGGGGGGCCTCGACGGGGTCGATCTCCAGCTCCCGCTCACTGTCGCTGCTGCGGAGCATCACGTTGAAGCTGAGGAAACGCTCCCACCGCTGCTGACATTGAATCTCAGGCAGCTCTCAGCAGGCCTCGACACTGCTCCCTGCATGGTCCCCGCCAGGGCACTCAGGCAAAGCAGGCGTCGTGAAGATCCTTCCTGGCAGTGAGGCCGAGGCATGACAGCCACTGACAAGGTTCTTGGAGCAGCGAATCCATCCTCGGCAACAGATAAATAGGTATTTGTTGAAGGGAAAAAAGACGTGTCGGGCCTGTGGAGTTTGCACATATTCGGGTATGCATGTCCTGATTGGCGGGCTACACTTATGCAAATGGGATGCTCTTGATTGGATATATATTACAAATTAAGTCCAGTAGAGGGCGGAGCCTTTGTGAGTTAGAACTGTGGACACATAAGAAACAAAAGAAGATCTTATTCTCTTACCTCTGTCTCTCAATTGTGCCTTCTCTCGGTTTGCCTTGTCATTCAGACGTGCTTTAGCCTTTTAAGTCAACTTATCTTAAAAATCCCAGGAGATAAACTCAGCAACCCGTACATCTGGTCCATCTGGCAGCTTTGAACTGTGGGTGTTGATTACATCACGCTAACTATTAATCAGCGAGTTTGTGTAGCTGTCAAATTATGTTTTAAGGACAAGTTCAGCTTCCAAACTTGAAAGAGATTGATAGCTCAAGGTTGTAAAGCAGATTCCACTCAGTGATCAAACAGCTTTTTATTGCTGTCATGGTTTGGTTTGATAGTTAGGTCATTCCATGAGACATTAGGCATACGGTGAAAAAAGGGAAACATCATATATATATTCATGCTTTTGCAAATACATATAAATAAGAAAGATACACTCTTTTCTCATGCAAATATATCCAATGCCCACTGCTGCAATAACTCCTGGCTTAACTTATATATATATATATGTATTTTATTGCATTTTAACACTAACTAACTATTTGTATTTAAAGTAATATCAAATGATGCAGTTCTTTTACACAGCCCTATATCATAGGTTCATATGCACCTTACTATAGTTTTATCATTCAGTATTTCACAGCGTTTGGGACCGAAGGTGAACCAGGATGTGTTTCTTTTTATACTAGGCTATTTTTTTGAAACTTCTGAAGACTAGAATAGTTGGTAAACTGACAGGAGTAACTAAGACAAAATGTCAAAATCACCACCAATGGTCTGCTATTTTCCTTTTAAAGTTAATGTCATCAAACTTATTTTTAAACCAGAAATGAGTGCATCACCTTTCAAACATATGGAGATATCTGCGAAGAGTAAATATTTGCTTGTTCAGCATACATATTGGCGTTACACCATCGGCACTGTGACAGGCCAGGCTAGGTACAAACCACTGGGGAGAACGCCACTCACAATCTAAGCATATTCAGATGTGGAGCACGATGTAGCACACTATAAAACCAATAACAATGCAGGAACACGAATAAAACAAGACAAATACCCACAAGTCCATGGTGCATGCAGCTTCCCTACATGCATACAATCTAAAAACAAGTGATCATTAAAACTATTTTTAATTTTGAAGTCGTATTTGTGTTGTTCCCTCGTTCTAGTTACTAGGGAGCCATGGTAATGACAATCCTAATAATTGAGACATTAAGAAGAGTAATCCCCAAACTGAATGGCTTTTGTTTTGCACACTTAATTTAACTCAATTTACTGGTAGAATCAACCATATTCTCCAGATTATGTGAGATTATGCAGTGATTGTGTTGTGTCATGATATGCTATCTACTTCTTTTTAATCCAACTTGCACGTAAAATTCCCCCATGTCTGGTGCTCATTTCACTCCTTGACAACTACATTAGCATTGGAAGTGCCATGACCAGACAAGTTTATTCACAAGTTTTCTTTAATGATTCATGTGTTTGTTTTGGATTCCCAAACCTTCTGTCTAAGACAATCTGTGTTTTCCCTGGCTTGGAGCTCAGACAGTCTGGTAGTTGGTATTTTGAGATAATGTCAACTTCTGCCCCATTTTTTGACATTTGGTTCCACACTTCACAGGCAAATGTGCAAATGGTTTGTTTTAAATCTTTAAATGCTGTTCAACGGGTTGAACACTACACGGTTTGACTGTGTCAGAACTGTTTCAATTGTAAACATTTTTATGCAGAGAGCATAGCCAGTTCAGCATGTACTTATTTTATTATACAGTAGAAGAGGTGGTGTGTAAAACATTGCACATGTTCAAAGCCCCTCAGCCTAAGTGCAATAAAACCCATTCTAAAATATGAGATATGGGCCTGTGACCACCAAGCACCTCTTATTTTAGCCAGCAGCAGCACTCAGCTGTTGCTATGAGATGATATCAGACTACTGGAAGCACAAAGCTCTTTGGGAAAATTTGCTTATTGTTTTTTTTCTTTTTTACTTTAATCACACCGGCACATTAAGTGAAAATACGCTCCGCTCTCAGCAGTTTAACAACCGAGCATCTTTTTCATCGCAAACGAGGAGGTAAAGTGCCAGGCCAGCGAAAGAAGCTTCCCAACACACAGCTTGACTACATGCAGACGTCTGCAGTAATTAATACATTAGGGGGAATAGATTCTGTATCTAGTTGAAATAATGTTATACAGTAGTTAATGAACCTGATTTAAAATGTATATCTTCTTTTTTTATATCTTATTTAACCTTATTGATTCCCCCAAATACAAACTGACACTGTTTCTCTTTAGTCTCCTTGAATAAACTACATAACTGCGTAATTCTTGCCTTTTTGTTTTGTCACATCATCCAGTTATGCATTCAACATTAAAACTCACAACATAATTCCCAAGTGAGATAGCGTGGCATCCTCCTCTTCTCTACTGCTAATTAAATTGTTTGCTTCTCCACCTCATCATTTTTTTTTACATTTTGTACAGACAGAAAGTAGTGCCGTTGTTTTCTTATCAAATAGTGCCAGAACTCATGTTGGGATTGGGCCGGTATCAGAAACAAACCCTGCCTTTTCATTTACTTTGTGACCTTGTGATGAGAGTCATCTACGGGCCACCTTAAGACACATTGCCTATGTGATGGATTGACGGCCCTTATATATTACTTTTCTACTATAGCAGTTAAAGTAAATTTGCAGTTTCCCCCACATGTAGACATGTAGAGCAGTGCAAGAAGCAATGTGGGGTTCAGTCTCTGGCTTAAGGACATTTTGACACGTGGAACCAACAATCATGCGGCCGATGGACAACATCTCCTCTGCCTCCTGAGCCGCAGCCGTCCGAGCATGTCACGATTAGCCGGTTGACATTGACGGGCTTTGAACTGAATCGAATTGACCAAATCATATCAAAACAAGTCAAATTCGATTTAATGGCAGAGTAGAGGGAAGTGGAGATGTGAGGCCGGGAGATAAGGGAAGAAGACGGAGGTGACAAGCGGGAGTATGAGACGGATGGACTGCAGGAAGAATGAGGGATGGCGAGGAGAAAACGTGTGGTGGGGTGTCATTTCCTCTGTTAAATTACGGCTCTGTTGATCTGGTGAGCACACTCAATCACTGTGGACCAGCCCAACTGGAAGGACGCGGGTGGGTTCCACGAGGACTCGCTTTTATTACTTTTTAGAACATTCCATTATATAATGTTCTGCATTCCTTCTGGTTATAATGATGGAAAAGGATAGAGGTGCAACACACACATAAATTCACATTGTTGTGCCCAGATGTACTTTTTGGTGAATGTATTTCTTTCTCATCTCTGGTCCCCGGAGACAACACATTCACACTCGATATCTCTCTCTCTTGCTCTCTCTCTCTCATGTGAGACCATTGTATACCCAGATATCTTACATTACAAATCAGGAGAGGCGACGTCAGTGGAAAAACCAAAGTGATGGAGACATGCAGATTTTACAACGGTATCTTCCCCACAAGAGAAGGTTCCACAACATTTCCCTGACAGCTTCTCAATCTGTCACAGTCTGTATCGCGACGCATCAGTCAGTGGTCAACAATGCTTTGTTCTGCGAGGCGGCACGGAGAAAAAACGTTTCTGATCTTCCCAGGCAATACGTGAAATCCGACCGGTATCTCTTTCCTGTTTCTGAGTGGAAAGCAAACCATATGCTATTTTTGGTTTTGGACACAAATCCAAATCCTCACGGATGCATTCAAAGTTGATATTACTCCAGATTTGGCATCGTTTTGCAGCTGAAGTTATAATAGGGAATTTGTAAGGAGAGAAATGATGTTATCCACCCAGATTAGGAAACGCTTCTGTGGTGTAACTTAAGAATAAAGAGAACATTTGCTGTTATTAATACTGTTTTAGTCCCAGCCATCCCAGCTACATGGGCAATTTTGTAATAGTGTATCTACTTATGCCCTATATCTTCTGTGGTACTCCAGTACAGAGCACTCGTCATGTTACGGCACAGAAATGTGTCACACAACAGAAGTATCTCCTTCAGAAATGTGTTACCGTGTTGGGAAACATGGCTCCGTGCACCTGAAGGGCTGCCGCGCCTGTGTGTGAAATTGACACTTTGAGAATGCTTGAAGGTTTATGCATGGCTAACAAAACGGCGAGGAAAAATATAAAAGCCCATCACAAGAGAGGAGTGCATGCCAAGTGTGCCATAACGCGGGGAATCGTTGGTTTCTGCAGGTCTGTCTGTGTGATCGCTCGTTCAAAGGGAGATGAAAGTGCCGCGGTTATATGCCGTATGAGTCTAGCATAGAGAATGAGTTTCTCCTCCCCTCCTCGCTTTCTTCCCCTTCTCCCCCTGTCTGCCGTGATGAATGGTTCTGATATCAACCTTGTGTGTGTGTGTGTGTGTGTGTGTGTGTGTGTGTGTGTGTGTGTGTGTGTGTGTGTGTGTGTGTGTGTGTGTGTGTGTGTGTGTGTGTGTGTGTGTGATGAATGAATGCGTTCATACCGGACAGGCCCGTAGGGCTTTAGCTACTGTTAGTAGTGCTTAAAGATGACTGGAGTAAAAAGGCTCTCTGTCACATGTCTCTCTCTCTCTCTCTCTCTCTCACACACACACACACACACACACACACATGGACACAGATTAGACCCGTTTAAAGGGCCGTGTCCTTGATGCACGCAGCACAGCACTATGACAGGTGACATGCCGATTCCTTCTCCTATCTCCTCCCTGCTTCCCATCCCTCCCTCCCTATCTTTCATCTCTGTGGCCATAGACCTTGTTGGCGAGGCAACAGTGTCGGTATTATATCTGCCACTCTAAATAAGCCTGTGCATGTGTGTGTGTGTGTGTGTGTGTGTGTGTCTGAATGCTGAATGTTTTACTGGCGTATCATGCTGTGAGCAGACACGCTTTGAGCCACAGTTTTGCCGTGAGCCTCTTTTCTTTTCATTTTTGCCAGGTTCAGTATCACAAGATTTCTGACATGCCTCAGTGAATACAGGTCCTAGGGACATGTTTTTAATAGTGTTGCCATGATAACAAGCGGTGTTTTATTCCTGGAAGGGCGTGAGCTTTAGAGGGCTGGGACGCATATTGCAACCGCTGATTGAATGTTGACCAAAATGATTCTTTGCCATGGTGACTCATTGATTTTCTGGATCGGCAGCTTAGCCGGCAGGAGTCCATTAAAGGTTCCTGATTAGGGACACACTTTCCTATCCGATTCTGGACATATGAAAACCCTGCTGCTATGGTGCATGCAACATGGGGTACTTGGTGATACCTCTCCATCTAAACTCCTGATTTTAGTGAGTCGATATCGTTCATTTTTACAATCATGCCGTTAAAGCAAATGGCTTTAGGTGCTATATAACAGCTCCAGTCCAAGGATTCTTTGATGATGATGTTGCAGATGTATGTGCTTAACGTGCAGTAGTTACTTGATGGAGGCGTCCTACTTCACTTCCTGCTCAAGGCAAGTGTGCGATACGTTTTAGGACCACCCCCAGGTGGTGGTAATCTGCACTTCCAGGGTATATCTGGATACTTGACTTCAGCAGTTCTGTGGGTTGTGCCTCTTGGTCGTTTTGTGCAACGACCGGGCCCAACTTTGTCACCGTGTGTGTGATTGTCTGCACCAGATGAGCCTGATGTTCCAATTAATGTGCTGAGCTAGGAGATATGAACTTGCGACACTAATGAGATGTCACCAGTATCTGTACCATTTCCTCATGACTTTACAGAAAGGGAAACAGAAGTGCTGATTGGTCATATCCATGGCTCATTGAACTGAGATACCAGTTACAAGCAACGGACGATCCATCAATGTTTAATCACGTTTGCATGTAATTACATTGCGTCCCCCTTTTTGTGTGTGTCATTCTCCATTTTCACCGTTGACTAATGCAGAGAAACGCCACAATCTTCAGAGTGATTTCTCAGGCCCATGATTTCCATAATGTGCATCATGACGAAAAGAATTCTGAAATCCAAAATGATCTATTCATGAAATATTAATTTAAGATTGTTTGGTATTTATAAGGCAGATACTATTTAGTTTTTTTTTTGTTTTTGGACGTAAAATGTTAAGACTTAACCATTTGAATTACATTAAGGCTTAAAGTGAGGCAAAATTTAGGGCTTGGCCACTCGGCTGTCTCCCCACCCCTAATCCATTTTTGGATTAGCTTAAAGCTAGGCTATGCTGTCACTGCTAAGATAACAGCAGCCCGAGCCCTCACTTTGGGCTACGCGACAGCTCTTCAGAAACCTATATTTATACAGTCTGGAGTCTTTCCCATACATCTAACAAGACCATCAGTTAATAAATGTACTAACCTTAATGAAAATCATATTACATTTTGCAAACTATGCTGCAAAGAATCGTACCTCATGTTTTATGAGAATATTAACTGTATGATATACAGTAAAAAAAAATACAGACGGTGTGATAATTATTTAATAAATACTTATTTTTTTGTTTAAAAACATCAAGACATACCTTGTTTGTCTTACTTTGCCTCACTACCTACTTACTATTTTTGAGTAGTGTTGGCAGGTCTTCTTCTCAGGCTGCTTACTGCCCCAACAAACTCTACTAATAAGGCAAGGCAGCCTGTATGTGGCCTGAGAAGCCCAAGGCTAAAAAAGTAGGCAAAGCACTCACTGCTCCTCTCACAGCTGCTCATGTTTTTTTTTTTATGTCTTTTTTTCTTTTTTAAATTTGTATCTTTCTGCACATGGTTACTGAACAGGAGGACACTGTTTCAAACAAAAGAACATTAAAACAATAAAATGTGTATTTAAAACCAAACAGTGAAGCTGTAGCAACGCAAAGTGTTCAAATCTCTGAAGGCTTTGATTTCCTTGCAGCAAATCAATCAATAGAGGGAAAAGGAGCAAATGAGCTGTCAAGGAATCTAAAGAAAAGAATTGCTGAAGCCAGTTGGAAACTTGAGTGAGGTTCGATGCCAGCGCCGTCCCTTTTGTATCATAATTACCCGTTTAAGCAACAGAATGTTGAAGCCATTACATTCCCGCCACTTTCCTTAAACCGTCACAGCCAAATGTAAAATGTATAATTCTTCAAATGATCCTCAAGTGAAAACTGAATCCTTGTGTGGTTTGTTGATGATTTCCTTCCCTTTTAAAGAGTTATTTTCTCCATTTTATGTGACTGCACAAGGGACTCAGCTATGTGTCAGCAACTATTAACATATTCACTAAATGCGTCAACACCAAAGACCATAGAATTAACCTAGCTGTCCTCCCTCTGCCCCCATTTCCCTCTGCTAGTATCCTTATTCTTAGAAGGTTTATTCATCCAGCCTGAGGGACAGGGCCTGGAGCAGCAGTCGGGGAAGGAGGACAGAGAGGGGCGGGGGGGGGGGGGGGGGGGGACAGGTGGAAAGATTTAATCAAAGAGAATAAAGAAGCGACAGTGGAGTGTGGTAGTTTTACCCAGGAGCCCTTTTTCCGCCTGCTGTGCCTCACCTCTGACCCCATATTCAGCCCTGGATCCAGACACGGGTGCCAAAGAAAAAGAAAGGCCTTTGAGGCGGCTCTGTGCATGTGTGTGTTGGGAGCTGAAGCTGTGTGTGTTGATGCAACTCCAACACAGGTGCATACAAACACAAAGACCCCATGAGAGCATTTAAGGACTCATTTATTTTCTCAGCGTTTCCCTATTTCCTCTCTATGCCGCTACACCTGCAACATCCAAGTTCTTCCCCCCACCTCTACGTTCTCTCTGAAGTCTGTGCTCGGCAGACGAGCTCTCTACGTTGTCACTGTCTGATTTTGGAACTACTCCCTCGCTCTTTTTGCCCCTCTCGCTTCCTTGTGTCCTTCCTTTAAGCCCCCCCCCCCTTTCCTCTCTGCTTGAGGCAAGTGTTGTGAAAGCAGGACGACAGGCAGGCAGGAGACGCAGGCAGACAGAGGGATGAATGGCCTCATTCACACACGCCGAGACGCACACGCCACCCAGCACAATAGCAAACAAACAAAACCAATCACTCTGGGTAATCACTGCCCTGTTTTACAAAGCTATTGCGGCTCAGTTATCTTGTAAACTGTGGTCTAGACTAGTGGAGAGGATCAGATATGAAATCCATAAGGTGGCTTAACTCCCGCTGCCAGACTATTGATTGTCAAGCATTATCTTATTTCTTGTATTTATTTGGCTGCTGATGAGCACGCTTGAGGCCCGGTGTCGGTAGCAACGTCTCAACAAGTGAACACATTGACAATCACGAAATGTCTATTAATTATAACTTGTAATTAGCACACATACAGACTACAGAGCTATGCGATTCTCCAGAGGTCATTCATAACTCTTGGTTTTGTGTCCTCGGCTGAAAACAGTTTGTCACGGCTCAAAAAGCTCCTCTGTATGCCTTCTCATTTGTGTCTGTGTTATAAAGTAGATGGCACGCTCTCGTGAGGAATATTGATCCTCAGGCTTTTAGCTTGTCATCATAACATTGCTGCTTAGGATGGATGAGTTGGTATCTGGGATAAACATATTGTGCCTGTTTATCTGGGGATGAGGGGCATGTGTTAGATTGTTTCATGTCTAATGGAAAGCTGTACTGAAAAGCAAACGTTGCTCATGTAGATAGATTCCCTACTTCTTTATGAGTGTTTGTAATGGTGTCGTTTGGCTGCTGTTACGTCGACACGTTTGTTTAAAAAAATGAAACACCGTGTAAAATAACATTTGACAAAATTCCCGTGGTAACCTCTGAGGTGGCAGTGTTTATTTCCCCCCCTAGGAAGTTGCTCTATTGTGCCATAATCTATGTTGTAGTGCAGAGGGACAAATATGAAATCCATAAAGTGACTGTGCTCTCTGCCAGATACTATTGATCTCCAGACTTTGTCCTCTGTCTTGTCTTTATTATGCGGGCCTTTAAAAGAACTGCGGTGCCATTGTCAGTAAAAAGTACTGTTTCATTTTCTATCCAGAAATAGCTTCATGATATAATATCATGCAGTGAGCTACGCATCCTTTACCTCTATGCTGGTGCCGTTGTGAGTCTGGTACCCCTGACCTTGGTTTTGCTTTACTGTTTTGGTGGAATTGACAGTTTTATTATTTTAAAATTTCAGTGGAAAAGATGATTAAATCAATCAATTCACTTCAAACAACACCAAACGGTTGAACAGATGCGTGAGGCAGAGGAGCTTTTTTTGCAAATCTTGTCTTTCTTCTAATTTTTCATTCATCATTGGCAGTTTTGCCAGTAAACCAGAATGAAGGCTTGGTGTGGTGATCCTGATGTGGGTGTTAATCAATATTTTCTTCCCTGTTATCTGGAGACATTCTGAACAGGATCACCTAGTTTTCTACTGATACTATGAGATTAATGAGTAGCAACAAAAAAAAAATGTTTTGTTATTATTATGAATTAGTAACAAAATCATAAATGACTATGGATAATTTAAAGTTTTACAAATAGCACGCTATCTTGTATGCGTTCTGAATTCTATGCACAAGAACTTGCGATTATAAATGAGATTGGAAACAAAAGCACGTTGTATGTTTTGTTCGCACACTGAACACGTTCCATCTCTTTCACTGCCGACTGACCTCCAGACTTGATCTTGTGTCCGTCTTACCACTTAAAATATCACTTTGTAGAGCTGGGAGCAGCTATCAGACACTAGAGAGAGTGTTACTGAGCAAGCTAGTGCCATCCACCTAGTGAGAGCAATGCCACTGAAATCACTGAGGGACAGAGATCTCCCCATTCTTCCAACAGACTCACGGCCCAGAATATCAGGACCGTACATGGACATTTGAGAGGCAGTGGCTTGATAAACAAAATTGTCCCTCAAACAATATACTGACACTAAAATAGTAACAGAGATAAAGTGGGTAGAATGTGAGATATTTTACGTTTTTCTATCTGTACCTCTGTGACCGTGCAGCCCGGGTTTTATAAACTAATTTGCAGGGAAGAAAAGCTTTTGGAAAAGTAAAGCTTTGATAACGTTTTTTCAACAGCATTATTAGAAAAGTTTGTTCATTCATGTTTCTGGCAAGCTATTCATACTTCAGTTATGAATAAAAATGTTCATTAACAATTTATTTTAATTGGTTATCAGCCATGATATCCAATTTTGCGATCCAATATCCACTTGTAGCAACTAAAGCATTCTTAATCTCATTTCTGAAATATTGGAGCTTTCAGAAAAATGATTAATTACATGAATTAGTTATGTTAATCATGTATATAGTTTTAGGATTGATAAGCAGGAGAGTGAATCTATCAATCAAACAACAAGCTGTACCCACTCATATAAGAAGAGGTCTAATGGGTGGGTGGACTATATGTGTAATTGGATGTGGACTTTGATGTGTTGGTGCCTTATTTGTTGAATGGTGGCATCCTGATGAATTCATGTATGAAATATGTCTTAGCTGATTATGCCTGAGAACAAACATGTGACATTCCAGCAACGTATAACGTTGCCGAAGTTAACGGGATTATGCATGTGACATCCCAATTCTATAAAGTGCCGTCATCACAGCATTGCCAAGTGGAAACATTGGGACAACGACACCATTACACATTCCAGCAATGTATAAAACTTGGGAAATTGCATAGCAACAACGTTCCTGCAACTTTTATGAAATGTATCTCCTCCCAACCTCTGAAAATGAAGGGAATCTGAAACGATTGCACAAGACTCTGGAGAAGAGAGGTTAGTTGTCAGAGGCTGACTGATGCTACACTATGATTGGCCAGTCTGCTTTTGAGGGGCGGGACTATTAGATTAGCACAGCTCACTCAGTATTTTCCCGTTTCTAAAAAATTGGAGCCTTAGATAGTGTTTAATGTCGGTTTGTTTGATCCTGACATCTGTGATTTTATTGCAGCTTTGATTTTTTTATCAAATATCTAAATATCTAATAGATTTAGTCACTGTAGAAATGTAACTACTTGCTGCAATATGCTCCACTCTTTGCTTTTCTCTGTAAAAAGAACTTTCAAACCCCACTTAATGCTGAAACACAATAGATACTGAAGCCTAGTGATTACCACTGCAAATGCTTTAGACGTGAAATGTCATTGTAAGGCACTGAGCGGCAGATTTCTCTCTAATTATATAGCTCATAAAAGCTTATTATTGGCATTTACCTTCCTTCGCCCTCTAGGTACCTCTGTGCTGCACCGTGGGTAGCCCCGGGCAATGCCAGAAAAATATGCCATATGGCTTTTAAACTAGTTTGTATTCCTCATTTACACAGGTGCTTCTTATATCTTGGCCTTTTGCTGCAGGTAATGATAGCTCGCTGTATTCTTGTGCCGTTTCTGGGGCTGTCTGGAGAATGTCTCTGCAGCAAGAAGGTTATTCAGACTAATGGGCGAGAAGCAACTGCAGCATCAGGACCGAAAGTCTGAGAGTCGTGTGCTGCAGGATGGGAGCGTGTGGTTTTGTGAGTTTGAAATGTGTATATGTGACTACATTGTGTTGGTATAGTATTTACTTTAAATGATGTGTGCTTTGGTGCAGCGATTGTAAAATCAGGAGCGGGTTTATCGGTGAGCATCTGCTCGGAGAGAGGTGAGGAAATGGGGAGGGAGGGGGGGAGAAATATGCCAGACACATGGGAAACAATACCAGGGAAGCAAAACGAGTTAAGCTATTTGTCTGTGTAACAATGTACTGCTCGAGAAACATATTGTCTTCCCTGTTATGCAAATTGGACAAAATTGAATTTGAAAAAAAAAGGGAACAAAGTGATGTGCCGAGCTTGCACATGATTGAAAGGACTTTGTAAATGCACAGAGACACAAATAAAATGAATCAAATAGAGTCGGGGACGGCTGCAGAGGAGGATGCTGAGGCTTGTAGGGATGCAGATGAACGAGGGTTTGTTTTAAAGAGATTTATGGAGAGGTCTGCCCGGGGAAAGAGCGAGGTTTGTCAGAGGGAGCAATTAAGAACCCTGAAAAATATAGGAAATTGTATACAAAAAAAATCTAACATATGGAGATGCTGAGAGAAGAAGCGAGGAGAGGTAGAGGAAGTCCCAGGAGACCTATTGTGTCCGATGCTTTTTACTGTGGTGATGATGCTCCCTGCCGCTGGTCCCCTCCTCTCATTAAAGCTTTATGAAGCAAGCTTAGCACACATTTTATTACAATGACGCCACTGTCTGGCACATTCAAGCCTTGCGGCGGGATGGTGGTGGTGGCGGCGGTGGAGATTGCAGAGAAACAAGCCCATGGAGACGCACACCACAAAGGGAAACATGGGATGAAGAGAGGATGAGAGTCTGAGAGGCAAATCCAGCATCAGGCGGCATAGTTAGAAAAGAAGGGAGTGAGCAGGTGAATGATAGGACAGAAAATAGGATGAATGAGACACAGAGATGTTTTGCGATGTGCTCTGAGCCTCTGTGTGTATGGTTACAGATGTCCCGTCTTTTGTTTAAAAATAGAATGCTTTGGGATTATCAACTTTTTTCCTTTCGTGTTGATGGAGACCCAGGAGGTGGCTGAAAAATCAACTTTGCCGACAGTGATGTCACAGACTGCATCTAGGCCAGTAGTTTCAGTCAAGTTCAGAAAGAAATTCATCAGTCGGCATGGGAGCAGCGTTCCGCTCCGTTAGCCATGGCGTGTCAATTCATATGTGCAACGCTTTGTTTTTTTTTTGTTCTGCTGCTTTTGCTCTGTTTCCCAAAAACAGCTGATCCCAAAAATGCAAATTCATTTAAAAGCGAGGGAATGCCATTTGTCATTACTGTCAAAGAAAATCAATTGTATGTTGATTCCTTTTTTTTTGTGTACCCAGACAGTGCGCTGTTTCTCTCAGCTGAGAGATGCGACTCTGAATGAACTCCAAGTATAACATATTCATGCACACATCGTACCAAACTGTCTCTGCTTGCTGTTATTTTGATTTCAGGTGAACATTTGCTCACATCTTATACTAAATTATCATGTCGACTTCAGTGATTTAGCGTAAACATCTTTGTGGGCTGTAAAATCCAGCATCTGTCATTTAGCCCACTTTATCACATGCATTCTCATCTCTATATCACCGTCTCTCATGTTATGTGCTCCGAAGTATCAAAGAAAACCTGAAGATGCCGCACAAATCATCTTTGTGAGGCACTAAGTTTGTTGACTTTGAGAACGCAGTGACTCAGCTCCTCCAGAATGATGCATGCTACGTACATAGTATGCTAGTTCTCTGAATTGAAGACATTTAGCTGCTGTCATAATCAGAGTTCAGAGTAAATCCCCCTTCCTTATCGCCTCCTGGGTGCACGGGCCCTCGGCTTTGTTTAATTGCCACAAACCGGAGCGTCAAAGCTGCATCTCTCTCTCAGTATTTACCCCCAGTGAGGCTTATAGCTGATAATGGAATTACTCTGAGTCCCAGGAGGGAGGGAGAGAGGGAGGAACAGAAAGAGGTGGGGGGTTGATGGTGGAGGAGAGGGAGAAGAGCTGACGGAGAGGGGATGGTGGACACTGCTAGATGATGGATGCGGTGCCGTGAAAACAAAAGAGGAGGGGGGGAAAGGTATGAGATGAAGTGATGCGCATGGAGATCAGGAAAGGGAGAAAAGGTTAGAGAGCTAAGGCCTGCAGACCCCCCCTCCCGTCTCACTGTTTACTCCAGCGTGACGTGTTACAGGGTGGAGGAAGAATTATGACGCAGGATGGGAGCTCACGCTCAAAACATGCCTGCCTGAAAGAATCTCGCTGAAAGGATGAATGGGGCTGAGGAGAGAACGGAGCGGGTGAAATAACGGGATGAAAGCAAGAGGAACATTAAAGAGTGTAAAAAAAAAAAAAAAAAAATGAGTTGACAGACACTTTTAGTCACTTCACTTAGAAAGAGTCCTTAGAAAGTGAAGCGCGCGTTTGTGTGCACATTTCGGTGGCTTTGTCGGAGTATGCAGTATTCTCTGGGCACAGCTTTTTTTCTTTTTTTTACTCAGTTTTGGTCGAGCCGCACTGATGAACGAAGGAGAGAGATTTTTGTGGAAGCGAGATAGTGGAGGACGTCAGGGCTTCTCTGTCACGGTTGAAAGCTTCGGGGTGTTTGAAGACTAAGTTGCAGTGTTGTAGTGGAAAATTACTTCGCATCTGAAGTGAGCTTGCAGCTCGGTCAAGGGTTTTGCATGTGTGTGTGTGTGTGTGTGTGTGTGTGTGTGTGTGTGTGTGTGTGTGTGTGTGTGTGTGTGTGTGTGTGTGTGCATGGATAGATTTTAGGATGTTAAGCTCTAAGCAGGTGGGATTATGTGGCTGTAATTTTCTTAACAACTCTACAAGCAGCCAGTTGTTGGCTAGAGGGAATGATTTTGTGACAATAAAAACATTTTAAAATGACTTGCCAGGGGCTTGTAGGGTAGTCTGATTTGAGCGTGTGCTTATAGACCCTTTTACAGCACTTGTTATTAAAAATATGCACACAAGCGCGTTAATATTATTATGACCCAAGTTCCACAGAAATCAGACAGGATCACGGCCATTCAAGAGCAACAGGTGTTTCAGTTTAATTAGCGACCATGTTAACTGGTGACTTTGGTTCGGAGTGCTGTACAAGTTATTGTACAGTTCACTCATTATTGCAAACATTTATATTTATGGATGCTAACACAGACCGCTCAACGAGTGCTCTTTGGGGTTCTAATTAAGAGTGACAAGGTTCGGCTGACAAAAGCTCACACTCATTAAAATATTTGACATGTTTAATACCACAGTGTTAATTTAATTAAGGAGTGTGGGACTTTCTCCGTTCTACCTCCGCATGTGCCCTTTTTTCTCTGTTCATTTGCAAGGCTTTCAAAGACAGTGTGACTGTGTATTCTCTGTATTTGTGTTTCCTAAATGTTTTCTCTGCTTGTTTTCCTACATCTGCCCGACACTCCTCCCTCCTCTCCTCCTCCTCCTCCTCCTCCCATCAGTCTGTTCTCAGTATTCGAGGGGGGTCTTCGCCATCTTCGGCCTTTATGACAAGCGCTCGGTGAACACGCTGACTTCATTCTGTGGGGCCCTGCACATCAGCTTAGTGACACCCAGCTTCCCCACCGAAGGAGAGGGCCAGTTCACCCTGCAGCTCCGGCCGTCCATCAGAGGGGCTTTGCTGTCACTGTTGGACCACTACGACTGGAGCCGCTTTGTCTTCCTCTACGACACAGACAGAGGTAAATGACAAATACGTTAACAAGTTATATGAAGAGTTGGTGTTGAAAAATACAAAAAAATAATAATAAATTGATGATTGCCATAAATGTATTTAAAAAATGATGATATATATGTAGAAGTAGAGTTTATTACTAGCAGCGGCTGCTTCTTGAGTTTTATATTGTTAATATATTGTTTTAAATGACAAGAAAGACATTTTTTTTATATTGTAACGCTACTCATTGTGTATCTCCTCCGGCTTGTGTAGCTTAACTGCCCCCCGTTGCTGTTAGATATAAGAAAAACCATGTGCTTGCAGCTTTTACATGGTAAAAGCTGGTACATGCACCATGTATTTTTTTTTAAATCACGTCAGAGAATAATATAATGTTAACCGTTTGAATTTAGAGAAACAAAAATGCAGTTGCGTGGTTTTTGAGATGGCAGTGTTACATTGCGTATCCACGGTGATGTGAAGTTTTTTAGAGGATGAAACTGACAGTATTGCACTACTGAGTGGATTTCACTGCTGAGTAAAGAAGCAGTGGTTCTAAGGGCAAACTGGATAGCACTTGTGATGGTATATATACTATATTTTTTGATTTTATTAAAAATCTTTGTGGAGGGAAATTAACACTTGACTCTTATCGTTGGACCTTGAAGTTGATTGTTCCCTCTGTTCCATCTTAGATGATCAAAGATTAGACAAAATGAGAAGATATGAGATAAGATAAGCCTCTATTGATCCCCAGAGGGGAAATGCAGGTGTTGCAACAGGACAAGGACAGAAATAATTACAGATAAGTGGTTAAAAGAAGTAATAGTATCGTAGTATATATATATATATATATATATATATATATATATTTACAGGTACAATTCATCTCAAATGTGTTGTTTCATTGCACACAGTCCCCACAACCAGGGTTGAGCTTGAGTTAAGTGCAATAGTGTCTGTTTAAAGTGAAGGAGTAAAGAGTGCAACACAGGAAATGCATTAGTCATTATTAGTCAGCAGGTTCAGGGATTTAAGTTCATGACTGGAGTGGGTTAAAGTATAGTATGCTCAATGTTTTAAATTCCTTTTAAGTTTTGCAGCACCTTGTTGGATTTAAAGAAAAAGGTCAGAGAGGGATTTGGGGAAAGAGCTTTAAATCGTTATTATTGTCTGCATTTACTGTATACCAGAACTGTTTGAATTGACTGTGAGTGGAACAACGTATTTGCCCTAATGACACCACCAGAGATTCATAAGCTCTGGTAATAAGAGTATCTGTGGGCTTAAAATGAACACTCAGTTCTAAAAGATTTATAATAGACGTCCAAATGAGTCTGCTTTCGAATACCTTTCTTTGCGTGTAGAATTATCCGTTCATTTAGATTCAGTTTGGAACGGCACATCGAGGACAGTGTTATTATATCATCAAGTCATGGGAATCTATTTAAAGGTCTATTCGCCTGTGATTATTTGGCCTTCGTTTAACTCCCGAATTTAGCCTTGTTTTCTCACGGGGGAAAAAAACACATATGCTGTGCTCCTGGATGCACATTTTCCTGATGAAAGGATGCAGCTGCAGAAACAAGGCATATAATTTGGCACTTTTCGGCCACAAACTCGGGGTTTGGCCTCAACTCTTGCAGCGTTCACCTGCCTTAAATGTAACCATCCCGTCATGCAGTGCACGTAAGTTAGCGGAGTGGGCACAGCTGATGCCCACGGCCCGGACCACTGTCATGGGAATGCTTGGCACGTCCTCTCTCTCTTGCACACACAAACACATAATCACACACACACAAATACACACAAAAACACACACAGACTAAGTCCCCGCCACAGGGAGAGAAACACAGGTCAAACATGACACAGAGTCCCTAGACCATGGTATAGTGTTAAGGAATCAGTGAGCTGCACAGTGTGTGTGTGTGTGTGTGTGTGTGTGTGTGTGTGTGTGTGTGTGTGTGTGTGTGTGTGTGTGTGTGTGTGTGTGTGTTTAGCTGTGTGGATGCGTGGGCTCTGTCTGCCTCTGCCAGCCTCCCTCTGGTCCAGGTTGTCTGGGTTAGCACCCAGGGGGGGCAGAGGGAGAAAGAGGGGGGGGGGGGGGGACAAGGGGGAGCAGGAGGGACAGGTTGGGTGAGTCGAGCTGGTGGAGCTGCCAACAAGAGAGAAAATAGGGGAGACAGGTGTGTGAGAAGAGGGAGGAAGAGTCGGAGAGGAAGGTGAGAGAGGAAGAGACAGAAAGTGGAGGTAGGGGAGAGAAGCAGGGGGGGTTTTACAGAAAGAGGCAAGATGGATATATAAGAGGACAGACAGGATCACGAACAGTTGCACATAGCAGGAAGGGGGAGAAAAGTGAGAGGAAGGAGAGAGAAATTGAACAGAGGATGGATGTGTAGAGTTTGACTTGGCCAAGGCAGGACCCTTTGTAAGCTCCCATCAGGCCCCGCTGCTGGTAATGTGCTGGAAAATGGGCAGTAACACTGTGATCTGTTTTATGCTCCCTGCTCTGCTCTGCTTCACAGACAAGCTGACACACACACACACACACACACACACACACACACACACACACTGAGATATATGTCCACAAACCTGCACATACGCTCAATTGCATATACACATGCATACATTCACATAAAGATGAATGTTTGTACATCTATGAATTCATTCTAATGATATAAATTCCACAGTACAAACAAAACATGCACACATGAACAACTCAACACATATGTGTGTGACCACAACGACATTCCTTTACAGGCAAACTTATCTACATTACATCACTTCCCATGCTGGAAGCACACATGCCCACACATACAAAAGCATGCTGAGGTTTCAGATGTGTTTTTTTGTTTGTTTCAACTCAAGCAGTAAATCGCTGCATCCACAAAAGTAGAAAAAAGAGGGTAACAGTTGGTACTGTGTGTGTGTGTGTGTGTGTGTGTGTGTGTGTGTGTGTGTGTGTGTGTGTGTGTGTGTGTGTGTGTGTGTGTGTGTGTGTGTGTGTGTGTGTCAGTGAGATATGGACGGTTTCCATGAATGTGACTCATGAAGTGAAGTGTGAGATAGTTTTATTTTATTTCCCACAATTCCCCTTTTAGCTCAGAGCAGACTTAACAACATATTTTGATGTTTGATAGAGAATACAATCATCATTATGATACAAATGCAGTAGCCCTGTGCCAGCATTGTAAATTATCACATTTTTGGAGATATTGACTTTTCTCTCATTGTTATTTCCCCCACTCATGACCCATCTAGACAGCTGTTCAACAGTATACCTTAATTCATTATCGCTCGTGTAGCCAAATGTTACTCGTGGGATAGTATCAATGCTGAAACTGATGTAATATCATGCCGACGGGCACATTCAGCCTTTTTAAGCCTGTTCTCTGTTGTGCAGAAAAACTAAAGATCTGTGTTTTGTTCCAGGCTCCAAAAAGGGATGAATTGATTGAAGTTCTCAGATGAGAAGCATTTGAATCAAAGTTCACTGCTTAACAAGCGGCAATGAGAAGTTGAATGTCAATGAAATGTCTCTAGTCTCTAGTTTGGAGCTCTTTGTCCTGATAAAGTCCAAGAGCTGGTTGATAAAGTGACATTCAGAATGTTGCCACTGATGTTAAGTACTTTACCCCAACGTTCAAAGATGAGCCATTAGGGTGCTGCTTTGGAAAACGAGATGGGCGTTCTTTGGCTTTAAATCTAGGCTTGGTTATTAACTAGTGTGCGAATAATTTGGAATAATGATCCAATCAATTTCCAATTCAAGAATTGAATTGGCCTCCAGTCCTCCCTCCATAACCACTCCTCCAAAATAATCAAAGTGAACAGAACATATCATAATGAACATAGACAACAAACATGGCGATTGTTAGTAGTCACAGCAGTCGAGCTTGCAGATTGTGAAAGAAAAATGAGTGTGCAGACCGGCTTATTACAATCAACAGCCACCTTTCTTCATCAGAGCGTTTTTATTTACTGATTGCTTGTCAGGTGTAACGAGAATTTGAAAGAAATATAACAAAAAATGTATTTTTTAAAGAAGATTACCAACCCTAGCTTTGAGTTTTACCTTCAAAACTATTATTACTCCGTGTCCCGATTACAGCTTCCACCTTGTAGGGCGTTAATTCTCTTCCTTCCTTTTCCTCCCATAACTCTCTGCTGTCTAGGCTATGCAATACTGCAGGCAATTATGGAGAGAGCGGGGCAGAACGGATGGCAGGTCAGAACACACGCAAACACACACCTTCCTGGAAACAGGCCAGAAAAAAAAAAAAAAAAAAAAACTCAACGCATGCAAGAACGCTCGGGACCTCATGGGGTTTACATACAGTACATGTGTAGTTTTCACACTCACATAATTAGCAGCAATTATGTTAATCCTTCATAGACGATCGTTAACTTGCTTGTGTTTTTTGTGCGTGACATTATTCCTACATGCTGTCTGTGTTTGTATACTTATATCCTCTTCATCCCGGGGAAAAACTGCCCTCGCATTGACCTGTCGGTCACTGTCGAGGGCATCACAGTATTGCCGTCGTCAACTGCGAGGAACCTGGGTGTAATCCTCGATGACCAACTATCCTGCACCCCCAACATCACTGCTGTGGCCCGATCCTGCAGATTTGCCCTCTACAACATCCGCAGGATTCGGACCCTCCTCACAAAGGATGCAACGCAACTCCTGGTCCAACACTGGTCATCTCCCGCCTTGACTACTGCAACTCTCTCCTGGCCGGACTCCCGGCCTCTGCGATTAAACCACTGCAGCGTATCCAGAACGCTCCAGCACGTCTTATCTTCAATCTACCCAAATTCTCCCATGTGACTCCCCTCCTCCGTGACCTCCACTGGCTCCCTGTTGCAGCACGCATCCAATTCAAGACAATGACACTGGCCTTCAGGGCCATCAATGGAACGGCACCCATCTACCTTCAAACACTGGTCAAACCTCATGCCCCGAAGCGAGCACTTCGCTCCTCTACTTCAGCTGGCCGGCTGGTACCACCATCGCTGAAATCAAACAAATGTCGCTCAGCAAACTCCAGACTCTTCTCTGTTCTGGTCCTCAGTGGTGGAACGAACTCCCGACTAATGTCAGGACAGCAGTCACTGCCATCTTCCACTAAAGGCTCAAGACTCACCTGTTCAGACTTCACCTCGACTCTATAGCATGACCCACTAACTACAACCCCCCCCACCCCCCACAAAAAATCCTGATCCTAACACTGTTGTTCTTAAGGTATACTTCGAACAGATACTACTTTACTCAGACAAGGACCTAACACTTGTTTCTATTTTTTAGCTCCTACTTTATCGGTAATGATATGTTGTGGTTTTTCTTTGACAAATGTACTTATTGTAAGTCACTTTGGACAAAAGTGTCTGCTAAATGCCCTGAATGTAAATGTAACTATGCACATTTCCTGTGTGTACGTTAACCAGGTGAGTGCCATCTGTGTGGAGAGCTTCACTGAAGCAGCATACCGCCGACTCTTAGAGGACCTGGACCGACGTCAGGAGAGAAAATATGTCATTGACCTGGAGCCTGAAAGACTACAGAGCATCCTAGAACAGGTAAAGGGGCAATCCACCTCATCCATGTATTATACGTATCGTTTTCATGCACATGCATGTCATTTCCTGGGAATGGAAGAAGGCATGGGTTTTCCCTAATACAATTTTAAATGCTAACCAAACTTTCTTTTGCACTTGTAGGAAACCATAATGCTGCGTTATACAGTGTCATGGAGCAGTAATCAGAGAAATTATCATGAATATTATATTGTTTTGTAAACAGCCTTATTGGTAGGATGACATTTTTTTTTTTTTAAACGAATAGATTCTTGTTTAACTAACTACCGTAGTTAGGTTTAAATGTAAAATGTGAGTTTTGAATCGGTGGCTACAGGACTTACAACAAAGATTAGTTTGCTGCAGGGACACATTATGTTTGACACTGGACCCTGCAGCATTTTAGATCATGCGATACTACTTTAATGGAGGCCACACTATATTTTTTTCTGTGTCACTGAAATGACTACATACAGAGAAGAGATTACATGGAGTCCGACCTGGACTCAACAAGGGCACATTATTGCCACCTTAAACCATAGACAACATAGTAAAGTCAAATGTTTTAACAATTCAAATGATTACAATTATAGCACCCCGTTTTATATTTCCACACTGTATTACCAATGTCTGCTTCCCTTAGCTAGTTGCAGCAACGCTCCTTATGCTTTTTGAAAACAAGATTTACATTTTTCCCTGGAGTTCATATCTTGGAATAAAAAATACGACTTCCCCAACAGCTACATCCTAACATGTGATGATGACATGATAACGGTAAACACATGTTACTGTTCACACAGATACAGATTTTGACCACACACACACACACGTATACACAAACCATACAGTGCATAGGCACACTCTGACACCTTACGCTTGTCCAAGTTAATTAGATTTTCTGTCTTGCTTGATGGTTTTGCTCTGACAGGTGGTGCAGATGTGTGTGTGTGTGTGTGTGTGTGTGTGTGTGTGTGTGTGTGTGTGTGTGTGTGTGTGTGTGTGTGTGTACCCTTTGACTCAGTGTTTCAGTGTAACATCCCATTGGTTCTGCCACCTGCCATCGCATCTTGTCTGCACATCTGACAAACTCAGTGACACACACGGCTAAACCCCCCCTCACCACACACACACACACACACACACAAGCATATACACGTATCTGTAAAAAAAGTTTGCAGGATGCAGGCAAGCAAACATAAACACCAGCTTTTAAATGCACAAACTCATAAAGCTACACACACAAACGTACTCTAGCAGCTTCCTAGACAGAAAGACAGTTTCTTAATTGGCTTCTGTGGTGAGTGAACAGACAGACGGAGACACACACACACACACACTCACACACACACAAGTATATACTGAGACAGCTATACAGACACAAATACACACTCCGACACAGTGGGCTCTGTGGTGCTGGCATTGGCAAGCTCCCCTGCTCTGAGACAGAGACTGCTCTGTTTGATTACCCCTGCCAGCTGCGATCTGTGTGTGTGTGTGTGTGTGTGTGTGTGTGTGTGTGTGTGTGTGTGTGTGTGTGTGTGTGTGTGTGTGTGTGTGTGTGTGTGTGTGTGTGTGTGTGTGTGCGTGCGTGCGTGCGTGCGTGCGTGCGTGCGTGCGTGTGTGTGTGTGTGTGTGTGTGTGCGTGCGTGCATCATTACATTGCTGTTGATATGTGTGGATGACACAGACAAAGGTTTTTAAGAAAAATGTATGCAATTTTTGGTCACTGGCAACGTATTGATAGTACATGAAGTAGTGGTTTTAGTTGCCAGAGTTAAACCATCTCATTCAGGCTTTCACTGCAATAGGTTGATGTGGTTAAAGCTGTGAAAATGTGTTTTATGTTAAACAGTATTTGCTAATATAAAATGTATGTTTAAGTCTTCTAAGAAAGGGTTATGTTGACTATTGGATCCAAGCATCTTTATTACCAAAAGTGAAATCATCCTTCTTACAGGATGCAGAGTTTTTTAATGAAGGTGAAGCAGACAGTTTATCTGAGCCCGAACCCAGACACCACATTACTGAAGCTCTTTGAATGCTCTGAGAGGATGTAGAGTCTGAGCCAGCATGGTACCGGGAAAAAGGGATGTCCTCACAGGCTCACCACCCCCTCTGCTTTTAATCAGCCAGAATGTGACCACAGCCACAGATGGCAGGGAGTCTCCTATATTTGTAGTTTGATTCCCCTGCCCTTCTCCCCAAAACGATGATTAAACCAACTTTAAGCTCGCCAGGTTGTTCAAAGGCTCATAAGTTATTTGGGGATCCTAGTACGTTCCCTGATTCGCTACACTGCATGTATTGTCAATAATTAGCAAATAATGCATTTTCTTCCTCTTTGTTTTCCTCTCCAGGCTGTCAGTGTGGGGAAACACGTCAAAGGTTACCATTACATCGTAGCAAACCTGGTAAGAACTCTTTATGGCATTGCTTGCAGTTGGCTGCTATTTTATGACATGTTTAGGAGAGTTGGTGTAATGTCTTGTTTTAAAAGCCCCAAAAGAGGTTCGTTCCTTTTTAATATTTCAGGACGACGAGATGAAAAAGATTATTTGGCAGAAACACAAAAAAATCATCAAGATGAGGTCTTAAAAAAATAGATACAATCATGGCACACAATGTCTGTATCTTGTATCCTGTAGCCAGCATTATGTGGAATGTTTTACTAAGCCCTACTTTGACATTCAGCTTGTCCCCCAATTTTTTCCGCAGTTATCAGCAGAAAAGAAAAGAAACCCTCTTTACCCGTTCCACATTGATCTTTTAATATTCCCACCAAGGTGTCGTTTTTCCTCTCACTCCAGGATTGAAACATTTCAACGCTCAACAAAGGCAGAGCTGCAGGAAGCTGCCAGAAGTCGTGTCAATAAACGCAGTATTGCTTCAATCGCAATCCCTTGAAATTTGTTCCAGAGTAGTTCTCTCCGGGAACGCTGACAAAAAAAAAAAAAGGGAGGTCACGCTAGATATGCGTTTAGCAATCAGCATCCATCAACCCGGAATAACCCTCGCATGTCTTCACTCGCTCCACCTTTTGTCTTTGGTCGGCTCCTAAATGGATCCCTCTCCTCGACCACTTCACTGTGAAGTGTCACTCTGCGTGAAGTCACACTCACAGCTGTGGAAGCCACTCCATATTAAATAGGGGTATAAATAATCTGCTAAACTGTTGGACTGTGTGGAGTACGACTTTTCGGCAAAGGTCCACGCGGTGTTGGAGGGGTTTTTATAGTCCACTTCCACCTCTGTGCAAAATACCCTGTGGCCACCGGGGCGGTCCTCCTCCTCCAGCGGTATGCTGAGCTCTTACAGACATTCAATACACGATATTTCACTTTGCACACACACACATTACCATAACAATAAGGTCACTCACAAAACTACACAACAACTATGCCCTGCAGCAGAACAATATGTTTCTGTATTCAGATTTTTTTGGAATAAATGTTTAGCAGATGGAAAATGAAACCCGGTGGAGCTTCAAGTATTGTTTTTCAGGTGGTCTCGTGTGTCAAATAAGGGGTCTCGGAACCCTGCCCACCTGTATTTCACACTCTGTTCTTTGTGTGCTTGCATCATCCCTCATTTTGCATTGTCTTTCTATCTCTCTTTCTCCTTCTCTCAGGGATTTAAAGACATATCTCTTGAGAGGTTCATGCATGGCGGGGCAAATGTGACTGGTTTCCAGCTGGTGGACTTCGGCAGGCCCATCGTTATTAAACTGATGCAGCGTTGGAACAAACTGGATCAGAGAGAGTACCCTGGATCTGAAAGCCCACCTAAGGTGATACAAAAAAAAACATCCTGTCACATCCTTAAATATAAGGATTGGAAAGAGCTGCCACTAGTTGCAATCAGAGGTTTTGATCACTTATATTTAGCTCTACATATACACCACGACATTAGGCAGAGATGGACACACACACACACACACGTTAGGGTGGTGACCTTGGTGTGCAAATTGTTCTTCATACCTTAAATCCACCACAGAAGTCAAATGGACAGCTTCTTCAAACAGGGAGATTCACAGAATGATGTGCAGCATTTGAACCATTCAGAGTGTGACATGGTGCATTTGGTATCGCTTTTAAGCCAATCAGAGTGTGACCTCGGCATGTCAGAGAGGTGACTTGGCTGATCCTACTAGGATTGAATACATAAATACCTCTGTGATTCTGTTATGCGGTGTCAAGGTTAGCGTGATGCATGCAAAGTCCTCATCTCTTTATAATGTCTGGTGTGCACAAATTACTTCTTCTATCTTCGCCTTTTCACCTCTACTATTTCCAAGATTTTCCTTCACCTCGTCTCCAGTTCTGTATCCAAATGCTTTCAAGCTTTGCTAGTCAAGGGAATATTTGGTTAAATCAAATCGACGATGATGCTCAATATTTTCCATGGTTTGCTGGAAGTGATGTTAGCCCCCACCGGACTGTGTTTCCGTGCTATTTTGCTAAGCAGCAACCAGTCTATATGATAATTAAGGAGGCGATGTGGCCTTTGATTTATTTTGACAAAATATTTGATATGCAGTTAAAACACCTATCATCATTTTTGTTTTAATGAAAACACAAATTTTGGCATTTGCTGCTGGTCTTCTTTACCAGTTTTTCAGAAGAAGGAAATAAAGATTGCCAATCAGCTGTTGTTTTGTTAACAAGAGCTGTGCTTTGGATCTGATGTATTAAGTGAAGAGTGGTTCATGAAGATTTCTAAAAATAACTGATGAATATTTAGAAAAGTCACTGATAAATATTGAAAAAACTTTAAATGTTAATTTGAGAATTCTGTGTGGTAGTTGAACTGCTCGACACGCTTCTTTTGACTGGGTAATGACCTGCAGCCGTCGCATTTGAGGTGTTCATTTATTAACTGGAAATATGTCCACCTCCCTGTTAAAAAGACATCATGCTGCAGCGATCTGTCCCTTCCTCTTTGGCTGCAACCACTCTGAGAGGACACACACACACACACACACACACACACACACACACACTAATGTTGTTGCTACATGCGCTTTTCCAACTTTATGTTGATGGTCGTTTGTTCCATCATTATTCGAATGTCATTTTTCACCCAAGGGCCGGTGTTAATTGGCTAATCATCGTTTTTGAGATTGACCCAATGAATTTTCATTAGCGGATGTCAGCTGCATTCAATCGACCTGTTTACACAATGGCTGGTCTGTTAATGGAGGTAAAGTTATTATGCGGGTTTGTCACAGACAGACACAGTGAACATGCTTAGATGTAAAAACAAAAAGAAAAATACAGGTAAACACAACTGCAAGTGTTCTCAACCTTGTGAATATATTTGTTTAAGTACACTCAACGATTCTCTTCCCAAAATGGTCTTTTACTTCTGCCTTTTGCAAACAAGTAATCCTGATTTTAATGATTTAACACGATAACACAAAGGCAGGTATCTCTGGTGACAACAGATGCTTGCAAAGAGCTCCAGGCCAATTGATGCTGTAAAAAAAAAAAAAAAAGCTCTGTTAGCCTTCGGCCAACTCGTAGCCCTGGGCCAAGTAGCTCTGGCTTAATAATGTGCAGTGTGAAAAGGCAGAAGAGGGACGTGACCTTCCACACTGGAGACTGGGTTAAGAGATTTTGATTGATGGCCAAAAGCAGTTAGCTCCATATCCAGTGATTCTCGGTTGTGCCTTGAAATGAGCTGTGGTGTGAGATTGTTGTTGAAGTATAATGAAAATAACCTGTCAAAGAAATATAGTAACATCAACATTCAGTCACAGTGCTTGTGACCCCGCATATCTGCTCCAATTTGCAGCCTTTGTTGTGACTATTTCCAGACTTTTCCTCTAATTGTATGATCAGAATATGAATATACTGAACATCTGTGTTTGTATTTAATAGATATAGATAGATATAGATATCTCAGGATTTCTCTATGAATATCACTGAGGCAGTAGTGAAAAGTTGAGCATGCTGCGGCTTGGTTGGTGTTGGTAGAGCGTGTCGTCCTTTAACCACAAGGTTGGCAGTGTGAAGCCTGGCTTCTCCTGTCCACGTGTCAACGTGTCCTTGAGTGAGACACTTAACCACAAATTGCTCCCCTGGAACTTTACAACAGCCCTAATTGCCAGACCTGCTGCTTAATGCTCAGGATGGTTTAAATGCAGAGGTCAAATTTCATTTATGTAATGTACGTAACAATTAAAATAACGTTCTTTTTTAATTGCATCATTTATGAATCTCATCCTTGGTCTGATTAAGAACAGTAGAGTAAGTAACGAGAACACACTTGGTGCATTGTAGCTGAACTTGAAAGCCAGCTATAGAAATATTTTCCAGCTTTCTTTGTTTTTTAAAGGGCAATGCTGTTTTCTCTGTGTCCCGAAGGTGTTCCTGTCCTTCCTGTGAGAGAAAGAGAAAATAGTGAGCTAGTTGGCTGCGTTTTGTTGTTGCCTTCTCCTTTGAATTCTATAGTAGTCACACGTCAGTCGCGAGCCCTGAAGGCTTCTTTAGTTTCAAAGGGGAGAGATGAAAGGAGGATGACATGGTTGCGCAGCCTTCCAAAACACGCCTTGTGGGATGCAAACCGAGAGATGTCAGTAGCTAACTACCTGCAGAGGCTTGGAGAGGCATCGGCACAGTCTATCAGTCGACTCTCCCCCCATTTACTTCCAACCACTCGTCTCCACCGTGATGTGAAGGCGGCCCGCTGTGTGTGTGACTGCCTCAGTCTGTGTGGCGCTGTGCCCGTCTGTGTGGGTTTGTTGCCGCCGAGTGTGCGGTGCTGTTCCCCCGCCGAGTCTTACCTGTAATGAATTTGCCAAGCAATCGGTCAAGATCACCGCTACTTTTAAAAGTGTCATCCGAGAACAGATCATTGTAATCTCTCTTCTCCTTTTCCTTTCTGGAACATTTCAAGATCCCTTAAAATGCTGTGTTTTTTGCCACATGGTGCTATTTTTAAATCTTAGGAATCTAAATTTTACCATCACAAAATGGATTTAACTAACCCATTTACAGAATGATTTAAACACATGTTAATGTAATTTTAATGGCCCAGTGACAGTATTTGAAAACTATAAGCCTGTCTATAACTGCCACATTAACGGTGACTTTACATTTACGGCAATGCTGATGGATGCTCATCGAAGTCAAATAAAAGTCAGAGCGGTGAGACAGATTGAAGCGTAGTGCTGCATAGTGCTGAATATGGTGAGGTTGGTTCATGTGGAGTTAAGACTGGTCTGAGGTCTGATGCAGTGTGTAAAAAAACAGATGCCAATATTTTTGATTGTGTTGATTTTAGAAATAATTCATTTCAGTTTAATATTGTAGAAACACTGTACGGGCTTTCAGTTTATAATTTAACCACTACTCACCTTGAGTATTATTATTATTATTATTTTTTTTTCAGAAATGGTTTTAATGCGTCCCTGGCATTTCATATGTTTGCATTATCTGAGAATGAATTGTACAACAGGAGTCATTTCTGTAACACTGTGTACTGACAAAGAATATGTATTTACGTGAAGATATTTCTTCTGTCTCTGTTTGTCCTCCGTTCTTCAGTATACCTCATCTCTAACGTATGATGGCGTCCTTGTGATGGCTGAGGCCTTCCGCACCCTTCGCCGGCAGAAAATTGATATCAGTCGCCGTGGCAACGCTGGTGACTGCCTAGCCAATCCAGCTGCTCCCTGGAACCAAGGAATCGATATGGAGCGTGCACTCAAACAGGTTGGCACGAGTTCGCCATTGTATAGTTTAGTATAAACACTGCAAATGCAAACAAAAAGACCAGTTGCTCAAGGAATATTTGCTGCCCCCAGAATTCTGGGACCTGTAGTTTAAAGCCACACTTTAGATACACCCGGTAAAGTTTCCAAATCACCTGGAATCTTAATAGCTGATTTTTTAATGTTTTTATTTTATTTTTTTATGAATGTAGGTGCGAATCCAGGGTCTGACTGGGAACATCCAGTTTGATCATTACGGTCGGAGGGTCAACTATACCATGGACGTGTTTGAACTAAAGAGCAATGGGCCACGCAAGGTAGGGTCTCCTCACGGCTTACAAACACTGATTAACAACTTTTTCATCATTTAAGCAAATGTGACTCGTTAGTAGGAAAGATTTATTTAATTACCACTGAAAGAGCATAAGCTTACTGTTATTGCTAAAGAATGATTCCTGAAGTTTTTAAATGTGTTTTGCATATTTTTTTCTTTTTTAATCAATCACAGTGGTTAATTATCTCCAGAATTCTTGATAATATATAGTCATAATAATCAATAAGGGTCTTACTGCAGTTCTAAACGTTTTTAAATAACTGCAACTGAACCATCGCAGCTTGAGTTCGGAGTGTGCATCGCTGAGCAGCTCCCAGTCAACCTGGGGGTACATAAAACTCTGCAGTGAAATAAATAAGGAAAGCATGAACGTAATCCTTATTCATGACAGAAAAAAGTAGGAGGATATGGTAGGAGGCTGCAAATACTCTTCATTTCTCTTTACGGGGAAAATAAATCATACATGTAGCACCTGTAATAAAAGAAATAACCTGTTCCAGCTTCTCAAGTGTCCCTTTGACAGTGATGTGTGTTTATTGAAAGTTCTTGCCTCACATCCAATATCTCACAATATCGTCTACAGTTCCAATGGGAAATCTGGAGTGGGCTCATTCTGTTGACACCAACTTTTTATTCCTTTCTTTTCTTCATTGTTGGTTCCATTTCATTCTGAAACACGAATGTATGTGTGTATATAGTAGTATAAAGTGCATATTACATTTGCACTTTTGCATGAACTGCACTATAAAGACTGATTGATTATCCCTCATTCTCTTTCTCTCTCATCACTCTGTTTCTCTCAGATTGGCTACTGGAACGACATTGACAAACTTGTGTTGGTCCAGAATGAAAATGCTCTGTCCAATGAGAGCACGTCGATGGAGAACCGGACAGTAGTCGTGACAACCATCATGGTAATGTACCCCAAGGCTGCTTTCATTTCTGACTTATTTAGGTGCCATTTGAGATTTAGGTGAAGCTGTCTTTCAACACGCATCGCTCTTTCCAAACTCCATTTCATCATACCTGCATCCTCACCTGATATCCCAGCTCGCATCTGTCCCATGAAGTTTATGGAGATGCAAATTAGCACAAATGTAAATCTCACAACAGGTCATTTTGCTACTGGTTCACAACAAGCACATCTAAGTGGTCGAAACCTGCTTAACAGCATAGAAAACGGAAAAAACAGATCACTACTTCAAATAATGTTAATTTTTTTCAGGTGTTTCACTGAGTTGTGCTTCATTACATTATTGTAGTAAAACACTGAGTTGTAATTAACACAGATTTTATCCTCTACTAGGCTCTGTGACCCTGGTTCTAATTCACACAGGCTCCGCCCTCTACTGTGAGTCCAGTGGAGTCCAGTAGAGGGCGGAGCCTGTGTGAATTAGAACTAAATTCCCAATATTGTACTCCTAGTTCTATAGGAACACATAATAGGATAGGCACATACTGATTAGTCGGCTACGCTTATGCAAATGTCATTGGGCGAATGAATGCTAGTGTTTGTAAGGGAGTATTTCCCATACAGTCCAGTAGAGGGCTCCACCTGTGCTTATAATGCTAGGATTACAATATCATGAACTCCGTCTTGGTCATGACCAGTAGACATATGTGCACCTATTAATCATATAACATAACATACTGAGGATTGACCCGTGTGCTGGAGGCAGGATCTGTCTTCCCTTCGTGGCCTACAGTCAGTGTCAGGAAGTCAGTGGATGAAATACAAAGTGTGGATTTGATGTTGAGTTTTGTTAAAGTGGAATAAAACCAGGTTGGAGGAGGCTGAGCTGTACGAGTTGAGGAGCGCTCTGGGGGCACAACCAGGGGGGAGTGGCACTTATCCAGCTGGAAGATTATAGTAATGTCTCATTAGTAGGCAAATCTAAAACTGACCTCAGATCACCATTTAGAAATGACCCCAGTCCAGTCTCCTCTAATGGCTTTCACATAGACACCAGTCTGCAGCCCAGTATAATTCCTCCTCTTTCTTCTACAAACACAGATAAAGGAGGGCTAATCGGTGGATTTGTGCACATCCTCTGCTTATATTTGATTTCACTTCGCCCATCTGCAGCCTTTTTATGGTGGCCGTCCTCTTCCTGTAAATGCAATCAGTCTAATTCAATTGGGCATGCAAAATGATGCAAGTGAAAGCAACTCAAAAGACTAATTTGAGCCCTGAGATAAAACAAGCCCCAGATGCTTGAGCCTTGCCATTCAGCGCTTTGTTTCAAGCCATGTTGATTTATCAAGCGTAACTCCCAAGTATGACTGAAATATATACTGTTGTACTGCTGGCTTATGATCTATATACCTATGGATGGACGAATGTACAAAGATTTGATAACACGGTGAAAATCTGAGGTGCCCCCAGTGGCCAGAAGTAGAAGAAGAAAAGACACCAGGCCCAGGAGGAGAAATTACAAACACATCAATACAATCAAATACATTATAGGGTATGTTTTTATTCTGTGAGAAATTTTTAAGATTTGTGTATATATGCGTGCATATATTCTATTTTCTTTTTAAAAGCAGATGAGCATGCGTGTACATTCCGTATGCATTACTGCATACGTCTTTTCGACGTTTGTTCCCTCCCCATGTTTCTCTCTCTTCTCATCTCTTCATGCCTCCCCCACCTGTGTATTTCTCTGTGGATGGTTACCTTCAGCAGGCTTTGGCTAACGTGTGCTCAGCCACCTCCTCCTCTTTGCAGCCACTGATGATGAGGAAGCCTCTGCTGCGACACTGATGCCGGGCCGGCAGACAGAGAGACAGTCCGAAACACAGACTCACCTGAGTCTCAAACCTTCGGGAAAGACAGAGGACAGACAGACTGATAGACTGAGTGTCTCTAACACTCTGTACAAACTCAATGTGCTCTATTTTTACTGTGCCGACGTGGCTTTTTTTCCTTTATGTCTGTTTCTTTGAAAAGTTGCCTTTTTGTTGTTTTGAAATTATTTCTTAAAGGGCTTGGCCCTTCTTTAGCACAGAAGAAATGTTAAAGATGCAAAGGAGATACATGGCGGCCATGTTTTGAGGATGTGAGGCACTGGGATGACTTGCTGGCTGTGCTCCTCGTGACAAAAGCTACATTTGGACGGATTCTGTGGCTGCTGTCAAGATTTGACACTTGACCAAACAAAATCACCAGACCATCAGACAGCCCTGTAATTCTGATTATTTGCACTCCTTTCAAAGACACCACAATCACCACCACCTTGCCTCCTGCACTACAGAGAATCTTGCAGAATAATTATTTCTTTCTATTCCTCTCTATTGTCTTTGTGTCAGTCCTGCATTTTGCATCCCTAATCTCCTTCCATCTCCGTCACTCTGTAAATCTACTTAGTCTTGCTTACTCGGTCAACATTCCTCTACTGTATTTCATTCAACTGAATGTAGTCGCTCTTGTCTGAAGCTCAAGAGATCCCCACACTTCACATCGTCTCACGCCATAAATGTTTAAACTTTCACACTCACATTGTAGCAAAGTGTTGACTCGACAGACAGCAGGGCTTGTTTTCGGCCGGCTGATTGGCTTCCTGGTAGACTGACTTACTCAGAAGCGATCTTTGTGACTGGCTGACTTACTGGGAAAAGCATTTTGACTGGCAGGTTGACTCAGTGACCAGTCGGCATCGTCTGGACCCGACTATCAACCGGTCACTTGTTTGCTGGCCAACACACCGACTGAACTGCTGAACTGCCTTGCTGTTTTTATGGCGGAGCAGCTACAGCCAAAAATGTGACCAATAGATTATTATGCACTATAATTGCAGTAATGAATGAATGAAGGAAGTGATTGACTGACTGAAACAGGCTGTGACTAACTGATCCATCTGAAAGGATGACTTGTAGCCTCGTATGTCTCATCTGGCTGAAGTTTTGCTTATTAAATGCTGAACACATTGCGACTCCAGTTCGCAGCCTAAATTCAAGCCTGTACGGTGACTGTCCAGTCGGGTGCCTGTCTTTTTTTCCGCTGGCT
The DNA here is from genome assembly GCF_963514095.1 of Eutrigla gurnardus. NCBI lineage: Eukaryota > Metazoa > Chordata > Actinopteri > Perciformes > Triglidae > Eutrigla > Eutrigla gurnardus. The sequence goes on along the minus strand of NC_139924.1, from coordinate 8,757,445 downwards.
GGCTAACTGGCTTACATAGCAAGCCCTGTCTCCCTTTTTGGCTCCAGCGCAAAGTGTTTTATGTCTTATCAGCCCCAAACATTTGCTTCTGCAAAGCTGTTCTCCCTCCTTAGCCCACCCGTTCTCCCTTTTTAAGTCTCTCTTTTTTAGCCGCTCCCCCTCTCTTACTTCCCTCCTCTTTTCCACTGCTTTTTCCCCCACATTGTCACATTCTGTCTTCCTCTTTATCTGTCGTTTACACGTTCCCTTTTTTGTTCCTATATCTTCAATTCTCCCTGGAGCTATCGATGATTGTATACTGATCTGCCCCTTCATCTTTCGTCTGTGGTTTCATGCGGTCAACACGTCCCACATGCCCTCTCCCTCTCCACCCACATTTCCATGCCCTCCCTTTTATTTTCCTTTCAACCTCCTGATCAGCATTGGCATTACTACCTTCACGCCAAGACAAAGGCATCTGGGGCAAACTGATAACAAGCCTTCAGAAGGCTTTCAAGTGAAACAGAGCCACTGTTGAGCTCCTACTGTTATGGGTATGGATCTGTACGCGTGTGTCTGTTTATGTGTCGTTGCTTGGATGATCCTTAATTGACGTAGCAGCCTGCTCCGATTTCAAACACTCAACCTTCTAACACGATAAAAATGAGGGCGATGTGTTGGAGGAGGACACTGAGTTGGTTGCATACTCCTTATAGCAGTTTGACATTTTGGAAATTAGCAAGCAGTTGGTTAGTGTTGCATTAAGACTGCAAATGATAAGATGTTAAATTTAATTGAATCCCTTCAAAAAGCAAAGTAAAAACGACAACTGGGGCGTTTCGTGCCGGACTATATTTTGGCTCAGAGCAGTGACGTCTTGAAGGATACATTAGTCGCCTGCAACCTTGCGGTGACAACTCCGGTCATTATGCTAAACAAACCTAAGCTTAATGTCTTCTGGCTGTAGCTTCGTATTTAACAGATAAATATGAGAATCTCAACAGGAAAGCAAATAAGCATATTTTGCATGAAGTGCTGATCTTTGGTTCCAGATTTTTGAATTTATATTTCAGTGTATCCAAACCAAGTTAATGACCAGAATCATCTCCACCTGGTCAGCATTATCTTCATTCATTGTTTTTAACTTGAAAAAATATCCCCTTATTGTCATTTCCATGTGTTGTGTTGATCTATAAGAGATGATGTACTTGAAGCTGTTGTGCTGTTCATTAACATGATGATTCATGTTGAGTGAATGGAATGAGCACCCCGGGATCTGCTAATGCCCTGATAATGACATTTGTAGGAGAAATATTTTAACACAACGGGGGAAATGTTTGTATTTGATGATGATGGCAATCAAAGTGTAATGTGTGTTGTGTGTGTGTGTGTGTGTGTGTGTGTGTGTGTGTGTGTGTGTGTGTGTGTGTGTGTGTGTTTGTGTGTGTGTGTGTGTGTGTGTGTGTGTGTGTGTGTGTGGTTGTTTGTGGAAGAGATGTATTATGTTTGAGCAAATCTTATACTGATGACTGGATAATGAGTTGTAAGAAATGTGATGTAATGTTTTAAAATGAAATTTCATGTAAATTTGACATTCTCCACATGCATTCTTATGTGTCTTTGTTTAAACACACAGAAATGGATATGCACACCCCAGAAGTGAAAACAAAAAACATTTTCTTGCAAATGATTTAGCAGGAAGAAACCTGAGCTGCAAGAACATGACTCTAGATTGAATAACGGGAAGAGTCTACAGCATGATGCTCAAAATGACTGATAGCATGTTGATGTTTAGCAGATATATAATATGTATCATGTTGTTAGCATGCTAACCCTCTTCTCCAAGTTGGAATAACCATATTTGAAAAGGGATTTTATTTTTACAATATGGTTCCCTATTTTAATATTCAGTTATACACAAGTAAATGGTTTGTTTCAAACTCTTTGTTGCCTGAAGAGAGAGAATATTCATTGATTAAACCAGCTTCACTTGCAGGTTTTGTTTTGTACGGTTTGCAAAATGTATTTGAAATCCCCTGCCTTCTTCTAATCTACACTCGCTTTCATTGTAATTCAGTTTCCCATACTGGTGATCACTCCATCCAAATCTGTGTGAAGGATTTTATGGCTCATTTGACCCCTTCGTCTAAAATCGTCTTTGATTAAACTATGCTTGTTTTCAACTGGAATCAATTTCCTGAATTCAATCCCAAATATATTTTGACCTTTTATTGTGTTTTATGATCTATATAAACCGTTTTACAGCCTAGGAGTGTTGGATATTATGAACGCCTTTTTGATTAATTAGATGAGATTAGTCCTTGATTAAAAAGGGTTTGATAGCATTTTAATAGGCTTGCTTTCAATTGGATTACAGGGTGAGCAGCCTCAGGCATAATACCATAACTCACTGCTCCTGATGAATGCATTGTCACTCAAAGGTCTGTGTGTTTGTGTGCGTTTCTTTTCTCTGTGGTTATCCTACATAGCTGTGATAATGTGTGTGTTTGGGTGTGTATGTGCATCTCTGTGACTATTCGTCTGTGTGTGTGTGTCTTCACTAATTCACCCACCATCTCACTCGCCGACACTAAACTCCCTCTTCGCTTTCATCTTTGTTTACCGCATGCACAGAAATCATTCTACCTCTTATGACACATTACCAAAGCAACAGTCGCCCTCTCTTCTTCTCCTCTCTCTCTCGTACATTTCTGGCCTCTCAGCATCAGTGTTGCACTGAGTCAGGTGTGGGTCCCGGCAGAGGCATGTAGAGTCAGACGGAGGCATAAAACAAGGCTCTAGAAGTCAGACACACACAATGTAAAATATCCACCTCATGACATGGCCTTTTAAAGAGACAGCTCTAATGTTTCCCATTTTTATGAATTGTTTCGAAGTATTGGGTTACTGCTGTGTTTTCCGGACAAGCTGGTTAATCTCCTTTGATTGTTAAAAATGTCCATAAAGATTTCATTTTACCTTCACTGTCACTGTTAAATCAGTCTCTTATAATAACGTCAGAATGTTATAAACTTTTATATAAAGTATTTATTGCTTTCATTTTATGATTATGTTAACACTGCTTATCTTTCATAGAGCTGAGCCCCCTTGTGTATGATATTGTGAGTTTATTTTTAAAATGTATACACCTATTTTTTTCACAGGAATCCCTTTTATTGGGATCATTTTTCTTTCTGCAATATATGTTTCCCGCAGTGCAATGTTTATTGAAGTGTATTTGTTCTTTCTTTCAATAGCTGCTGCTGTCATGTTCCTCCAAACAGTTGTGTCTTTCTCCCCCTATGCTGGTTTTGTAGGAGGGTCCCTATGTGATGCTGAAGAAGAACTGGGAACTCTACGAAGGCAACGACCAGTTTGAGGGATACTGTGTGGACTTGGCCTCGGAGATCGCCAAACACATCGGAATCAAATACAAGATCTCCATCGTTCCAGACGGCAAATACGGAGCCAGGGATCCGGAGACGAAGATATGGAACGGCATGGTTGGAGAGCTTGTCTATGGGGTAAGTTTGGATGACTTTATTGATTATTTTATATATATGATGACTCATTTTATTGATTAGCATATCTAATGCCAGAAAATAGAACAACAAATAGTCGTATTTTGTAGCTCAGTCCATGCAGTTCGCATCTCACTGGTTCCCTTGGCAACAGTTATAACAGCAACAGTTGGATTTTCCGTTACACCCAGAGGGAAAGAGTAGAAAGCTTTTATTACAGAAGTGTAGCTTCTTTTCTTCCATCTTAACCTACTCATTGTTCACTCTCTAGCTATACTAACTGGGCAGGCTCAGGTCCACTCGCACACCAGTTCATATTGCAATCAATACGTTTTGCACGCTTAGTGAGTTGAACCAATCCAAACAATGCAAACAATTAACAACTGCATTCCACTCAAATCCTGCTGTGACTGCCTGGCTGGGATTCAACCTGAGTAAAGTTGTGACTGGAGGGGCGATGCAGAAAGATTGACAATAAACAAGCCGAAACCTACAACGAAACAAAGAAAAGAAAACCCGAAAGTAGACCGAAAACAAAATGAAAACAGTCCCACAGCAAGAGGAGCTATTAGATCACTGATGCTCTGCAGAGAACACATTTTAGCAATCATAAAATACGTCAATATTTCCTCCTGACTACCAGTCACCTTAGACCCAGCAGGGAAGCAGGTCTAAACTCCATGAAACAATAAATGTCACACTAATTCTTCAGCCAGTCTTAGGCCTACATGTTGTTCCCGCCAGGAGCTAAGCAGCACTTGGGGTCCCTCGTCTAACCCTGCACGCCAACATGGAATGAGGTGTGCACCTGCCTCCCTCCACCGGCCCGAATCCACATCGCAACCTTCATTCCTCTTGCATGTTTGATCCCACTGCAGGCCATCAAGCAGAGAAATGCCCAAAATAACTCTCATGCAGTACTTAAACTTGAACTCGAGTTCTGCGTCGCCTTAGTTACCGTGTTTCCTGAAGAGATGCTGTGTCTCTGAAGCTTCAGTTTTTTCTTGAGAATTCGGCAAGCTGGCCAATTATGCCGTCGATGTGTCTCAATATGAACGTTATCAACATGCAGGAGGCTTTGTCATTCGTCACTTTTGCAGGAAGAGTGAAAATGGAGATGTTTGCTGTAGAACAGCAACATAATGATTTGCCTCCAGGAACCAGATATTTGAAGGAGACAGCCAAACCACTGCTTTGACTTTTAGCAGAGAGATTTTAGCACTTGTCCCCTTCTTTGTTTAACTTTGTGAATTTCTTCTCCTTTTCTTTCATGTTGTGTGTTTTTGTCTTTTTTCTCTCCCTTATTTATTTTATTTCTCTTGTGTTTTTTGATATTCCTCTGCCATCTTCTTTCTTTACTTTCACATGTGGTATGCTATGCTACTGTAGCCTTTTTTTTTAGTTTGAGTTTGAACTTTAGTTGAAAAAAACATCACTTAGACACACATGCAGCTACTCAGAAACTGACGCCCAGGGGCAAATTCACACGGATTGCACAGCTTTTGTTGCCCCTTTACCTCAACAAATAAGACAAAAAGGAAGCTGTGTGATCTCAAAGCACCCGCAAAAGGTGAATTGCACCCCTAACTGCACTGCCAAGTAAAATAAGGTGATGATATATTAACAATTACACAAACTTCCCTCTCCCTCCTTTCCTAAATCATAGACATTTTTCTCTTCCCTCCCTCTTAATTGCCATCAGGAGGTTTGGATGAATCTGGCTCTCTGGCAAGCCCCTCCTGACAAAACGTCTCACTCAATGCATTGGCCCCATGCACGATTATACTTTGCCACATGGATAATTGCAATCAGATGCCCGAAAGAAATGGCAAATATTGTTTGGAAATCGGACCTTGGGGCGGATAGCAGGTGCGAGTGATGCGCTAGTCATGGTGCTCTCAGCAGCCGCAATGCATTATTTGTGAATTCCCCCTCAGTGTGCCGAATCAATGATGTTCTTGACTCTTCCATAGATTTTGTGTGTGGGCATCCTTGCAGACTAATTTATATTCGGACAGTGTCACTTTCATGCCTACGTATGAATTACTTCTCTGTCATTCTACTGGTTTTCCTTCTCACTCCTCTGTCTCTTTCACCCCCCTCCTGCTGTACCACTTCCTTTTCTTTGCCTCTCTTATATCTTTCATTCCCTTCGCTGCTCCTGCGTCAAACTCCACTGATTTTGTGTGCTTTTCCTGCTCCTTGTGCTTTCATTTTGATTCCTCCTTCCTTTATCTTTGCCCTCACTTTCCCCTATGAGAGGGCTATAGGAGGTCACAGAAAATTGCTTCTCACCATCACCCTTCGGCTTGACACGAAGATGCCACACATTAACTACCGCTAACTCAAACTAATCACAGACTATTGTCCGCAACTATCTCTTTGCAGAAAGCAGAAATTGCCGTGGCCCCACTGACCATCACTCTGGTGAGAGAAGAGGTGATCGACTTCTCCAAGCCCTTCATGTCCCTGGGAATCTCCATCATGATCAAGAAGCCCCAGAAGTCTAAACCAGGTGTTTTCTCTTTCCTGGACCCGCTGGCCTACGAGATCTGGATGTGCATAGTGTTTGCTTACATTGGAGTCAGTGTTGTGCTGTTTTTGGTGAGTTATCGTTAAAAACTAGAAGTCAGCGCTTGAGTTGGATTGCAGAGCTGTGGCAGTTTGAAGTGTCTTTAAAGCTTTAGGGATGAAAGAACAAATATCTTATTTGGCTCACAGGCTAAACATATTTCTCAACTATTGGGCTACAGTGGGCGGTGCCCTGTGTGATCCTGTTCATCCTTATAGGATGCATTTCCTGCTGATGACAAGTCAGTTTTGTCAACTTTAATGATAGGAGTTGAGACTGCTTTTCAAGCTGGATGCACTTTTCTTCTATTATAATAACTTGTGCATACATCCTGATGTTTCTGAGAGTACAATGTGTGTGTGTGTGTGTGTGTGTGTGTGTGTGTGTGTGTGTGTGTGTGTGTGTGTGTGTGTGTGTGTGTGTGTGTATGTGTGTGTGTGTGTGTGTGTGTGTGTGTGTGTGTGTGTGTGTGTGTGTGTGTGTGTGTGTGTGTGTGTTATTATGACAACTCTTCTACCAGTTAAAACCATTAATGACACTTCTCATATGGCGACATTGCCTTTACCCCTCAACTGTAATGACTTTTACAGTGTTGGAGAACACTTCTGTGCAGGAAATCGTTAGATCCTTTAAGGCGTCCTATCTGGACAGAAATACCATCGCAGACAGCTCTGCATGCAAGATATGCAAATACACAATGTGAGAGATGCACATCGTCAAGATGGTGTCGGCATATTAACTCCTTTGACACCACATTTTCTGCATATTCAAGAAAACATTTTTCCCTCCCGTAAAAGTCACGACAAATATGCCCTCTATTGCTTTGTGTATGTTATTTAGATGAATATAATATGAACATAATTCAGTCTGTTTAGGAAAAAGACCCTAAAAATGTGTATGTAAATGTACTTGTCATTCTTCTTTTATAGACCGCAAAGTTATGTGACACTTTTTTTGTGTTTTTTCTGTCTCAGGTGAGTCGCTTCAGTCCCTATGAGTGGCACGCAGAGGAACCAGAGGAGGGCACGACGGAGCTGGGCCCCACCGACCAACCTCCCAATGAGTTTGGCATCTTCAACTCCCTGTGGTTCTCACTGGGGGCTTTCATGCAACAGGGCTGCGACATCTCGCCACGGTGAGGGAGGGAAAAATGGCGACAAACGGAGTGCATTTGTGCGCGTGTGTGATTCAGGCTGGTGTAAGAGATCATCGTATTTGAGTCCGCGAGTACGGGGATGCGTTCATGAGAGAGTGCGTGTGGTTTGGGGATAGCGTGCCTGTCCGTCTCACTGTCTGTAATGTTAGAGTGCTTTACTATTTAGGCGGTGGTGATTCCGACTGTTGCCATTGTGAATCACTTCTCTTAGCACTTATCTAGCTTTTTGCTGAACAGGACGGTGTTACCGAAGCTTAAGATGTGCCACAAATACCCACATGCATAAACACAAGCATGCATATGCACACACACAAAAAAAAACACAGAAGTGAGAAGTAAAAACACCTACACGTAGTCTGGCGGTCACGTCCATAAGGGTGTGCTGTGGTGGGAGATTTAGCAGTTTGCTAGATGTGTATGAATGTTTAATGTGCAACCAAAGAGGCAGAGTCCAGCTGTATTTTTAGAATATTTATAAGAATATGGCATTTTATTATTGATAACCTGAGAATGCAGTTTAGTGAAATATTCATGGCCGTCATACTCAAGACCTTTAGGGAGCAAATCTAAAGAGAGAAGCAGATGGAAAAAGAGATGGAGGATGAGCTGAAAGAAGGAAAAGGTGTGAGCGGTTGAATAATATGTTGAATAAAAACTGGTGGCAGAGATGCAAATGGGCGCTTCTCACTTTATCATAGACATGGAGGCGACGTGGTCAGTGGTTCGTGTTGAGGACAAAGGCGAATAGTTACACATTCAGATTAACTATTAATACATACAGATATGACATTTTGGATTCTCTATCCCTGACATGATCACGATCAAGATTCTTTTTTTGTTTCGACATTGGGGACACTCTAAGTGAGAAATGTAGAGCATGGTATAACGATAAACACCCTCAACAGTAGCTTCATACATTTCTCCAACTTCCTGTTTGTTCCAAACAGATTGCTCTTAAATATTAAAACACTTAAACACATCACTGCCCTAGCAGCAGGGCTTTTCTTTTAGGTGTTCGTAATATATGTTTAGTATTGGGAATACATATATAAATGGACAACATTCACACACAAAGGATCGGGATCTAAACTAATGCACATTCATGAACCAATGGAACAGCCTTGGAGCATTCTTGCTTCAGTATCTTACCAATGGACACGTGGGAAATGGAAAACCAGGGATCAAACAGCTGATCTTCAGAGCCAGGGCTGCCTTTCCATATAATCAGAGCTACATGTTCATTTTTTTTTAACCCCAGAAGGCCTAACTCCCTCCTCAATAATAACTTGAATTCATGTCCAGGTTCACTGACGTACATACTATCTCCATCAATCTTTTTCTCATCTCAAGGACTTTACTTTTGCTTTTAAACCAAGTTTTAAGCCCAGTATCTCCAAAACGTCTCTGCTTTCCGTTAGCATTTAACTTTCGGGAAAGGGAGCAAAAACTTCACTTTCTTTCCCCCCCTCCTCTTTTGCTCTTCTGCCCTTCTCCTCCGCTCTTTCATCCATCTCTTTCACACTCTCTCTCTTTTCCTTCCACCCCCACTCCCCGACACCTGTCGTCCCCCGCTCCTCCGCGCTATACTGTGACTGACAGGCCAATTCTAGCCCCAAAACACTCACACACAAGCTCCACGCACAGAGAATAAAACACACACACAGAATGTGCACATGGATACACACACACACACTCTCTGGCATTGCTTACACACACATGCAGAAAAAAAAAAGTTTCACAATAATGCAGACCTCTCCATCACTTGCAGGACATGTTATAGATGTGTGTGCATAAGCTACAGCTGTCATAGCGATAATGTCATACTTAACATGAGGCCAGCATTCGTCATACAAATCACCCCGTCCTGTCACTTCCAATATAGCACAACTCCTCTGTAGGGCCAAGATTACTGTAGTCCTAAATGCCTGATTATATTTGCGGGAGAGATAAATCTGTCCCCATAAATCTCTTATGTGCTTTTTATTTCATGGTTTCAAGGAGGTTTCAATTTAAACTTAAGGCCGAGTTCTCGTCCTCGTAAAAGGCAGCTCATACAAAAATGATTGATCATATAAATTCAACATGATATCTGTCATCACAATGTCCGTTTCAGGAAATAAAGCACATTGCAGCGACTGCTGCTACGGCTGTATTTAGTGCTGGCTCTGCTCTGAGGATGATCAGAGAGCAAACTGATGAAAACCCTGCAGATTTGGATCAAGGGGTGCCAACCCGCTGGTGGGTACAGATCAGTACTTTGGAGATGAGCATCTCGCAATTGTAATAGTGACAGTATGGAGACATGTGAGATAACATGAGCTGAATTACTGTTCCATACGAGGATGATGGTGAATAGGGTTTTAAGGCAGTCGAAGGACAGATGACAGTGGTGGTATAATAGATGACAAAGTGACTGGCACAACACCGACTGTGAACTGCACATTTACAGAGAGTTGACAAAAGCAAAGCTACTTTAAAAGAGAGTGAATATTGGACTCCGCCAGGTGACCACAAACATATTTCCAAATCACTGATAATTCTGGAGCCCAATTTGTCTCCCATATCAACTCAAAAGGTGATTTGATGACCATCCTTGATGGTGGCGTCAGAGGCAGGATCAGCAAACGCTTCAGCATGCTTGAAAGAAAACCGTATCTAAAGCAATAGTGTTTGGCCACGCTCTGATAAAAGCCTGCCATTGTGGTGACAAGGTGTGATGAATCATATGAGAGTGGGTATACTGGGTTTTCTGTTATAGCTGGATTGTCGGTTGAGAAAGGTGTCGGAAGCAAGAAAAAAGCACAACACGGTCCGAGTTACAAACACAACAGTTAGGAGTTATTGTCCTAGTTATGAGATGTAATTGATAACCATCCATAACAACTGACCCTGTCCCTTTAAATTTTAGAATCTCTTGATTTAAATAATCCCTTGGTTTGAATTTTACATTTTTGGCCCTTTTACATTTTCAGATTATCTCTAGATCGAATCAATCTGTTTATAATTTTTTTATTTATATATATATATATATATTTAGGACACGTCATCAGTAGTGGACCCCAGGATCATCAGGTTTTCAGTGTTTCGGCCATCATCACTAGACTACAGGCCCTCCAGAGGTTGATCAAGACCTGCAGTGTCTCTTCTAGACAATTCAGTGTTTTTTTCCTTTTTTCCATATTTATAAATGATTTATAAATTGTGTGTGCAGTCAGGTATTAGTCTCCCCAGATCGAGTTTCGAGTTAGTGGAGTGAGCAGTTGAGCTTCCACCCTGAACAACATTTGTTTCTCAACAAACCCAAACTAAGCAGTTGTTACGTTCCTGACTCGCTGCCACACTCGCATCTTATACCCACTCCACTCATTGCAACGCTCGTCTGTTTAATTTGTCACACTCTGTGGACTCTTTTGTTCTGCCTAAGCTGCTACCGCTCGCCGCGCACGGCTATATCATCGCCATCGTCATCATCGGCTGCATCCACCTGTTGCAGCTGATTAGTGGAGGCCCTCCGCTAATCTCTCCATGTGTATGCTGCAGGGAGGGAGGAGGACAGGCTGACTTGCTCAGCCATCAATCATGTACTGTGCCATAACCATTCCACGGGTACTGACTTACTGAAATGCAATTTGTGATTATGCAAGAAGAGGTAGAAAGATATGGAGACATAATGGCAAAAGAGTGAAATTAAGTCGGTCATCGGAATTCGGTGATGAAGAAATGATGTAAGCCTGCAGACCAGGCATTCTGCCATGAAACCGAGTGATGGATGAGCCTTCGCCGTGACACCGTGTGCTGCAGAGACACTACATCATGTCCTCAGAGAAGGAGACGCGTCTTGCATATCCTCATGTCATATCACTTTCCTATTCCTTCACTACATTTCCTTTAATCTCCCCCATTTTCTTGTGCACCTGCAGAGGGACAAAGTCGTAATGCTAACTTCAGTCAGCAGGAATGCGCAACGGGTATACTGATAATATCATTTCACACTATGCAACTTTCCATCTCACTGAAATATCCAATATTTAAACGTTAACTCTCATTATTACGTAAAGGATATAGCATGGCACGTTGACTTATTCACTCTCTCAGTGCATCTGCTGTTCTGTGAGCTGAATACCAATGTCTGCAAACAACACACAGACTCAATTACTGATAAAGGAGAATACATAAAACAATAACATGTCTTGCGAGTGTCTCTATACTCGGCCAGAGTTTCACTAGATCTAATCCACAGGGTCTCAATTACAGAGAATAGCACTCTTCTGCTTGTGTGTTGGCAGGGATGTAATTTTACAAAGAAACCTGGGCGAGTTATCAGGGATAGAATACATTATTTAAAAACACAACACAGGGTGGGGCGCTGTTAGATGATCAAATACAAAGGCCCTACGACAGGATAAGTTAATGCTGTTGTGTTTATGTAAACTAGAAGGAACCTCAGAAGGTGCAGAAGTTAACCAATGTTAAGGTCAGTTTATTTAGCTGTCATGACACAAATTTGACTGAATTTACACTACATGAGTTAAATGTAATGTTAAATATGTATTTGCATGTATTTTCTTTCTAGTCGCCTAATCAGACATTTTTTGCTTGCTATGTTTTTAGAAAAAAGTTTTTAGGAGGCAACCATCGAATAAGTGCTGAAAATAGCTGAACAAAATTCATATACGCTAAATAATAGTTAGTTTACTAATGCGCCTCCTGTTGTTTTTCATTCAGATCATGGTAACTGTGGATGTTAAAATCAACAGATCACAAACAGTTTATTGCCAGTCTCTGGTTTTATTTGTTTTTTTAATATCACCTTATAATATCATCATAACGCAGGCCTACGATACTTTCCTGATCGTTCATGCTCTGGTGATACCCATTTTATTCATCCTTCGACTGGTATCGTCTCTGGCTAGTCAGCAGGGATCAGAGTACTGAGGTTGACATTTACTGTGGAGCAGGGAATAAAGGAGACACAGGTAGAGATGTTTTTATGCAGGCTGGTTGAATGACTTTCCTATATTTCTTAGTGTTTGTGGTCTCCCTGGTTGGCTATTAACAGTGTTTTTTTCTCTCAAAACTAAATTCTCTTCTGTCTTGTCTTATATGTCGTCTCACAACCTTCATGAGCATCTGTCATCTGCTCTCCATGTGGGACGACCAATGTGGGCTACACACCGGTTGTTTGACTTGAGCGTGTGTGTGTGTGTGTGTGTGTGTGTGTGTGTGTGTGTGTGTGTGTGTGTGTGAGAGAGAGAGAGAGAGAGAGAGACTGTGTGGGTTGTGTATTGTGTCCATTGGTATTCAGTGTGGGTCCCTCTCTCCCTGCTGCAGTCATCTCTGCAGTCTGGGAGACACGCTATTCAACTCTCCCACTTTCTCCCCCCTCTTTCTTGATCCATCTATCATTTTTCCTCTCTTTTCACTGCCTCTTGTTTGCTCTCTCCCTCCTTGCCTCTTCCTGCTGCTTTGTCGTCTAATCATCACCTTAGTAAATTGACATGTTGTGTGCTCTTGATAGAAAACACACACACACACACACACACACACACACACACACGCTTTCTCTGTTGCAAACACACCGACTTGTGTGTCCTTTACCTTTCAGATCGAGCAGAAGGTAATGGCATTCACACACAGACACACACATCATCAGAGTGACCTTGAGATGGCATTTGCACCACACAAACACACACACAAACACACACACACACACACACATGCATGCACAGAGTACACACATGCACATCCACACCCAAAAGAGCTGTAATTTCAGATGATTATTGACGGAGACAGATCCAATCCCTCTGAGATGTTCGCTGGTGATCGGCTTGCCTCTCTCTCCCCTCTCCTGCACTTATTCTAGGCCTTCCTTAATGTACAGCCTGTCACTTATTTTTCTCTGCCATTAATTCATTACTACTTTGAAAAAAAAAATCCAGTCCCATCACCAAACTGCCCATCACTTTGTCGCCACCAATCACGAGGTGACCGTGGTAATAGCTGCCATTACAAACCCAGAATCCATGCTGGAAGATGACAAGTGTGTGTGTGTGTGTGTGTGTGTGAGAGAGAGAGAGAGAGAGAGAGAGAGAGAGAGAGAGAGAGAGAGAAGAGAGACATCTGTAAGTATTGAGTCAATGTCTGTGGGTGTGTTGAATAGTTAATGACAGCAACAGATCCAGCTATTGGTTGGACAAACTAATTGCAGTGGAGCACTAAAGCTTACTGACTAATTCATGATCTCAAGGTCACTGATTAGAGCCCAGTGTTTATTAATTGTACCAGTCATAATTAAGTACTAATTAAGTAACTTACTAGCGCTGCACGCATCTGACTTTTTATGTCCCGATACCATGGCTTTGAATATGGGCCGATGCAGAGTACAGATACTACCACTGTTTAATCAATGTCGCTGTGGAAATGATTCTTTTATGTGAAACATCAGGCTTGACTTAAACATTGCTTCTCTAACTTTGTGAAACCAAAAGTAACAAATAAATACATGTAAATCTAACAAATTGTTATTTTTTGTAAAGTAGGCCTAATAAATAATACAACAACAACTTGGTAAACAATCTTCAGAATTAACAGGGATTAAAATTTAACTGCAAACATTTTAAATGCAGCAACAAATTGGTCTAAGTTTAAATCCCAGTATTTAATGTATATAATATAGAATTTACCAGTTGGTCCCATCCAGAGTCGGTATTGGAACAATATTCAATATTACTATTGCTGTGTCTGGGTTTGTTTTTTTGTTTTTTTGTAAATCAGATCTTTTCTGCTTCACTGATATTATCCCTGTTATTGGTTTAATTTATCATGCATTCATTATCTGCCTATTGCAACTTATCTTTAATCTTTTAATTATATTTTCTTTTATGTGTGTGTTTGCCTCGACGCACATTCATCTGCCTATCTGCTGTAGAGAATTTAAGTAGCGTTTTCCACACTCACTTTGTTTCACAGCTGCATTGGTATTTCTGTCCTCAGCTGTGCACGAATCCAACATCCCTGCTTCACTGTCCCCAAACATAAGACACACTAATTACCGTGAGACTCAACATTTCTGTCACCATCGCTTGAGAAAACATGTTTTGTAAGCGCCCCAACAAGATAACAGCAAAAAACTGTTGCATGCCCCCTGTCTGCATATCTTAACGAACATGGTAATGAGCTTTTAACGAGCTCACGATTCGCATAATCAAATGGAACGCGTGTCATCCGTGATGTGCCCAAAGTAGTTCGCAAATTAGATTTTTAAGTTTTGTAAAAAATGTAAAGTTGTTATAAAAATGTTTATAGACAGGCTTACAATTTCCATGAATGGGCAACGAGGATGCAGTGCTGGCTCAGCTTGTTGTGTGCGTCTCTATGTCTGCTCGTATTTGTGTGTTCGGATGTGTCGCCATCAATCTTCTTTTTTACGCGTTCGTGCATAGACGTGCGTTTCTGGCTGAGCGTTCAAGTGCGCTCGCTTGCTCTTGTTATGGCAATTACATTAACGAGGTTTTCTTCTCAGATGAGTGTGATTACTGTCACCAAACAGCATAATCTACAGAAACAAGTTGATGATTTCAGGGAAGCATCTTCGTCCTCTATTAGTCCTCACAGGAAGATCACATGCACGAATAGCCTAAAATATCGTCTCATATGTTAGGTGATATCATTCAGATGCAATGGATGAAACTGTATAGATTGGCAGTGTGTGTGTGTGTGTGTGTGAGTGTGTGTGTGTGTGTGTGTGTGTGTGTGTGTGTGTGTGTGTGTGTGTGTGTGTGTTTGAGAGAGAGAGAGAAACAGCATGTCATTAATCTTTCACACAGAGGATTGGCGAGGCAATCTGTTGGCTATCATAGATGATACATGACCCGCTATAGAGTGATCCGCCTGTTGCATACCAACGCACACGACACAGGCGACACACACACACACACACACACACACACACTCACACTGACATGTCACGTAAAAGAATCAAGGACGTCACTCTTAGAGCTCGCCCACACAGCCTCATTTGAGTGTAGCGTACGCCGTCGACCTCCAGAAGGTAAACATGTTCTCCAACTTCACTCCAAGGCCAAACACTGGTGAATACCTGCTTCAATATTCTTTCATTTTCACACACACACACACACACACACACACTCACTCACTCACACGCACATATAAATCAAGTACCTCACATTTAGAAGGAGACGTGCTGTTAATCATGTGCTCTGCCAATCTATTTCTCTTTCCTCTGAAGGGTGGTTTTCTTTCATGTCCGTTGAGATACAGAACCATTTTTTCGGGGTCCTGTCTTCGATTTCCTATCAGCCACATACAGTGTGTCCTCTACTAATGATGTGATGTTATAACTCGTATAACTTGGCATCAGTTTTTGCTCTGAAACCTTTGCCTGAGCTGTAAGAGGGTGGATATTCCAGTCTGCAGTCTTCCAACTCCTCAAAGTTTTGTGTTGCTGTGAATTTTGATGCTGATTCTCATTACTACAGCAGATATATCACTTCTAAATATCAGTTATTGGTCTCCTTGATTGTTGAAATGATTGATTTTTTTATTGCTACAGCATATATCTCTGCCCTGTAAATCACTCATCCTCTCCAAACATGAACCTCATCTCGTCCTGACAAACATTCTCTCTATGTTCCTCTTCCTTCATTTGCCTTGAGCCTTGCTTTCATCCTCCTTTCTCTCTCTGATTTGATGTCCACTTAAATCTCACAGTCACTCAATCAGGTCAGATTATAATGCTGCCGCAGCCTGTTTACCAGCTCACCAATCAAATCACACACCCCTGCTGGCCTCCATGAGAGACCCTGTAGAACCCATTAAAATGAGTTTGTTAATATGCATTATCCGTACACCTGCACCTTGTCCTTTGCATTTGAAAGTCAACATTTTCAGTCACTATATCTTTCTTTCCGCCATAAAGTCTCACTCTGTTGGAGAAAAAAAGAGACACCCCCACTGTTTCCTAATAAGTATAAACCTAACAGCTCTTTCTCAGGAGAATCCATCACCGCGTACGCCAGGTTCATTAATTCAGGCAAACAGATCAATGCCTCAAGGACACATGCTATCAATTCATATTTGCACCTGTGTGTTTGCGGTTGTGTGTGTGTGAGGATTAAGAGGCTTTGGAACAGCAGCAGAATGAGGAGTCGCTTCAAAAGGTGACATATTTATGCCGAGTCAGGTGCCAAAGCACCTCTCAGCTCACTCTTTCTTCTTTGCCTTTCTCTGGCAGGAACTCCCTTAAAACCCAACCCTAAAAAACAACTCACATATCATTGCTTTTACATCAGAGTGGTGCTGTCACCTGTCTGAGAGATGATGGCCCTCATTTTTCGGATTCTGTGACAACTATATGAAATCACTGATTATTAAATTACTGAGGAGTGCATTGACATGGATGTTTTCACATTGACTGTAATTTCTTTATTTATTTTCTTTATTTTTTTTAGCATTGGTTAGGTGAAAATGTTTCTTTTCATTCTCTATGAATGTGATGGCCCTTCTACATTTTAATACTTTTATTGAAACGGAGGAACTATTTTGACCGGTACCGTCTCTTTTTTTCTTTCTTGCTCTTTCAAAATAAAATTGGATGTTTTATGTCGCTGTGTGTGCCGGCGCCCCATTACAACTTCAAGGTCTTTTATTGACTGCAGCTCTTAAAAGAAAACTTAACATGTTGCTATCCTCTCCCACCTCTCTCTCTCTCTCTCTCTCTCTCTCTCTCTCTCCTTTTCTCTTGTGTGCACACTCTCGCTTGCTCTCCTCCCCCCTTTACTCAGTGAAAACATGTTAGTGCAAACAAAATGAATTGCCACTTACTTTGATGCTTCAGTTCACAATTGCTAGATAAAGAGAGTAAACATGGAGGAAGAGAATAGAGAAAAAGGGGATGAGAGGGATGGAGGAGTGCCCAGATTATAATCTGTTTCATGTAGCCTTTGTTATTGTTGGTGCTGAATTGGTTCGAGGCTTGAAAGACAATTACGTTTGGCAGTGTTGTCATTTTCACAGTCATGCACACAGTGTTGTCCAAAAATGCTTTGTAGAACTACAAGGTGTTGTGTTGCATATCTCTGACTCTGGTGCTAACATTAAATATCCTCCTCTGTCTTTTATGTTCTTTCCATCCCTTTAACCTTCACCATTATCTTTCCCCATCCACTGTCTACTCACCTTGCTATCTCCCCTGCTTTTCTCAAATATCTTCCTTCTTAATGTCTGCATCTTACCACCTCTCACTTCCCTTTTCCCCCCTACTTCGCCTCTGTCTGTCCTCTCTCCAGGTCTCTGTCTGGACGTATTGTCGGAGGCGTGTGGTGGTTCTTCACCCTCATCATCATCTCCTCGTACACCGCCAACCTGGCTGCGTTCCTCACCGTGGAGAGGATGGTCTCACCCATAGAGAGTGCAGAGGACTTGGCCAAGCAGACAGAGATAGCGTACGGGACGCTGGACTCGGGCTCTACTAAGGAGTTCTTCAGGGTAAGGATTCCACACACTCTGCTTACTTCAATCCTTCCGAGATGTCAAGCTTTTATGCTAAGTCAAGTTAATTTGCTACTGAGCTGAAAAGCCAGAAAGCCTCAGATGACCTGCTGGTTTCACTGTGGAGATTAAAAACTGAACCAGTGTTGCACATCTATGTGCACACATGCAGAAGTTCATTTTAAATTCTATCAAAATCTTAAGGTTTTGATGATTTACAGAAAAATGCACTTAAATTTATCTCAAGTACTTCTCCATTCTATGCAAGGAAAAGTTTAAAGGTAGCCAGCAGAGTGTTAGCACAATAGAAATGCAGTGGAGAAATGTATTTATGAGCTAATCCTCCTTTGGTCTGCATCTAGTGGACGCATATAACGCATAAACCTACATTTATAACAGTTGATTTTCACTGTTACACATATTGACAGTGCAAACATGCAGGTTTTTAATATTTTGCTTCTGCAAATGTTTCATTAGGAATGAAATGCGTTCAACATGTTTGCTAGTCACAGATTCAATGTGTTTTGGTGAGAATGTAAACATTTCATTGTGTTGATTTAAGAAAACTCCACAGGGCGCTTTAAAGACATGGATGTCAATTTTCATATTACTTGTAGTCTTTATTTCCTTCTAAATGGCCGTTTTATAAATGTGATGTCCCCAGGAGGTGGGAAACGCCATTCTCCTGTTTTGCAGCATTCATCACTTCCACTCAATCCGTCATTGCATTAATGCTCACTTGTGGAACAGTATAGAAAAGGGAAAGAAACAGGGTGTGAGGGGGAAATGGCCTGTGGCAGTACAGGAGGTTTGATTCTATAAGATCACAGCTTTAAAAAAAACACAACAACACAATCCTGAAGTCACTTCTGAAATAAATTGGCAGTCGGTATGAAGAAGCAAATGTGAGGGAGGTATTTAATTTCTTGAAGCCAGACAACAGCCAAGCAGCAGAAATGTGCTCTGACTGTAGGTGGGACAAGGACAGGTGACTAATGACGGTGTAAACCCATTTACAATAGTCCAGGTGGGAGGAGAGGAATGAATAGGTGACTTTCTCATGATCTTCAATCAAAAGTCTTTAATTTTGTACACTGAAATGCCTGGCTTTAACTGTTTGGCTCATCTGGTTGAATATATTGCAGTGAGGTTGTGGTGTCATTATAGCAGAGTGGACTGTAGTGGCCCAGAGGGGAGACCTGTAGTGGCTTCACCTATTGACCTATACACCCATGAATGCAATTACATAAGTACTCATAAACACATAGATGCACATATACACACAATGCTAATGAAGACAGCATTTTTTTTCTGCCGACATGGGCAAAACACCAGAGTCACACCACGTCCAAAAACAAACCGTCACGTAGTCACGCTCTGCAGGACTATTCAGATATCGTTTGTCTGCTCATGCAACGTGTGTGCGTGTACAGTATATACCAATTTACAGTTATGCTTTGTAAAGATGTGTGCACTGGTGTGTGTATTGTACGTTGCGGAGGAGGGGGGGGGGGGGGGGGTGTAGCAGACAGTTTGTGCTTCTGTGAGCGGCTCTGGCATCATCAACATAACGAGCGGACTGAAATCTGTGGAGGGTGAAAAAGCAATTTACTATCGCACAGCTGAGGGGGGATTCGCCACCGCCATTAATTATCTCTGCGCGTGGATATTTTCGGTGTGCACGTATGCATATCTAGCCACGTATGTATGTGTGTGTGTGTGTGTGTGTGCCGTGCGTTTCTCCCGCAGAGCAGATTGCGTGTGTGTTAAATGTATATTTGAAAGTGTTCTCCATAGATGCCTGAAGGTGACTTGCAGCATCCATTTCCTCCTTCAGCCTCACTCATTGTTAAAGAATCTGGAAAGAGTCACACCGCATTGTCACACATCCATCCCTCCAAGGCCAGACGCCGCTTTGTACGTGCACAGTCATCATCATCACTGTCTGTCCCTCTCGCAGGCTCATTCCCTCCGCTGAGCACGCACACACACACACACACACACACACACACACACATTTTACTGCGTTGAAAACAGGGGGATAGAAAAACAAGTTAAAAATGGATGGATGGATCAAACTTGAGGAGAATGAGGATGATAGAGGGGCCGGAGGTGAAAAAAGGGATGAAATGAGGATTTTTTTTTTTTTATTCAATCTACGATTGTTAGTGTGAGAAAGGGTAGAAGGGAGAGAAGAGGGGCCTGCTGCTACTCATAGATACGAGTGACATTATTATGGGATAGGTGTCCGTCACGCACCGGTAACACACGCACTCGTCCCCCCGGGCTCCGGTTTCGGTGGCTGAGGCCGTGGCTTGTCGCTTGGAGAGCGACAGAATAACACTTAATCACCAGGAGAAAAGGAGAAGAAAGGAGCGGGAAACTTGTGGAGGATGACAGTTTGACTCCTCTGCTTGTTATTTTCACTCTTGAGTGAACATGAGAACGCATAAATTCACACGTGCACGTATAGACTGGTGCACAGAAGTGCACACACACACACACATGTATGCATGATACACAATATAACGCAATATCATTCCAGACAAATGTCCTCTGACTGAATTCACAATGGTGCAACCAGATCAGTATGCCGCAATTGGACTTGATAAATGGACTTGCATTTCTATAGCTCCTTTCTAGCCGATCACTCGAAGTCATGTCAACATTCACGCATCCGTACGCTGATGGCCCTGCATGCCTCCCATACATATTCAAGTCGTAAACTCATTTAAGTTAAGAGTGATTCTTGACCCGTCGAGGGAGACGCAGTGTTACATTTTAAATGTGGTTTTAAATGTCATTATGTGCCAGAGGATCAAAGCGGAGGATGGAAGACAGGGCGCTCCATCAGTGGAAATCAGCCTCAGTCGTTTGCTCCACATCATAAGAAACTGGAGCAGTAAATGTGCAGGGAAAGTATATAAATAATAACGCTCTTTGGGTTCAGTCTCGGCAACCGTGCTGTTGTTTCTACTGGGAAAGGCACTTGTGCCTAATCCATAAACAACATTGGATGTCAGAGTGTAAACGTAATGAGTAAAACTGTTTTCACCCCTCGGACTCAACCCGTTTGTCTCAGTGAGCACGGCACGTTGACCTGAACGATCGCATCCGTGTGAACGGACACACAGGAGTAGACGTGGATAAGGCTGCCGTTGCTCCCTGTTTTTCTTAGCGTCAACGAATCTTTTGAGAAACCAACAAAGCTGTTGTTTGTTTCCCCCGTGCACGCTCTCAGATTCAAGCCCATTCATCCTTGTTAAAGACACAAAGCCTTTAAAGCAGGCCATTGGATTGAATAGTTAAGATCCAATCCCTGTTTTTAAATGGCTAAATAATGTAATTGAACAGCAGGGCACTGCAGTTTTTAGCATTTAATTAGGAGTAAATAGTTCATTTGTTGGGGACTATTTTCTGTGGCAGATTGATACACATTTGGCTATTAAGCATTTACTGCTGGGCAGTGTATGTAGGATTGACTCAATATAAACTACAGTAGCCCTGTGAAAAGGAATCTCGTGAGTCATGTTGTTTGTGTGTGCGGTCAAATCTCCTCTTGTGTGAGTCACGTATCACAAGTGTGTGTGTGTGTGTGTGTGTGTGTGTGTGTGTGTGTGTGTGTGTGTGTGTGTGTGTGTGTGTGTGTGTGCTGGCTTGTTTTGTGTTTGAGAGATTGGTGACACTCACCTAAAGCTGTAAAAATATCAGAGACAACCGACCAACCAGCGACATGGAGCTCTGCCACAGAGGAATAAGCTGAATGAAAGTATCTTTTCATGGGATTGGATGGAATACATGTATAGCAATATCGCTTGCGTTTTTACCATTTTTCACAGAAAGTTCAATCTTCAGTGAGCTATCGTGTGTTTCACTGATGTTTTTGATGGAGTCTATTTATGGCAATTCTGTGTAAACAAAATACATTGCAGCCAAATTGTTGTAATTGAATGTGAGAGGCATCATTTTAGCAGCCCTCTCACACATTGAATTTCTCATCCTATTCCATTTGTTATTTAATGATCCTCTTTATTATACTCATTCAGACCAGCAGTGTTATTTATGCTATTGAGCCAGAACTATTCCATTAGCACATTTTGTTTGTAAAAGATATGAGACAACTCAAATCTCAATTCTGTTCAATATTTCATCCCAACATCACATTTTCCAAGGGCCAAACTGTACCGACTCTCACGTTGTCATCCTGCCTCCCAAGATAGCAGCAGATAGCAGTGTCAATACTGCCTTTGGCAGGCTACCTTGGCAGTCTTCTCCTCACTGGACCATGAAAACCGTCATCTGTGGCAAAATCTGGCTTCCCATGTTAACAAAACGATTCCCCATTTATTCCTAATTGACATCTGCTCCCTCCCTCTTCCCCTTCCTCCACCTCAGAGATCCAAAATAGCCGTATACGAGAAGATGTGGTCATACATGAAGTCTGCCGAGCCGACTGTCTTCACCAAAACCACGGCGGAGGGCGTGGCCCGGGTCCGCAAGTCCAAGGGGAAGTACGCCTTCCTCCTGGAGTCCACCATGAATGAATACACGGAGCAGCGCAAGCCTTGTGACACCATGAAAGTCGGGGGGAACCTGGACTCCAAAGGATATGGGATTGCCACACCGAAAGGCTCACAGTTAAGGTGGGTGGAATAGTGTAACAATAGAAGACAGTAACAAAGTCCATACTGTCCTATTGCTGCGATATTCCACCTACCCTGCTGTGCCTTTTATACTACACCTATTAACCTGCCGTCACTGCTGTCAGGTGAAAATCATCCGCAAAGAAATTTAGAATTGGGTTTCACTTGACCTTTGATTCTTTCTCACGTGCTAAATTCACTAAAGATAATGACGCAGTCCAGTTTATGTATTTATTATATTAAAAAAAGTCCAAAAGCAAAAAAGCAGTTTGAGGTTTTCACCCAGCAGCAGCGACTTAGGTGATTATGTTGAATGTGCAGATTCTATGTTTCATCACCTCTAGTTTGCCTAATTCCTTATTTCTTCAGCTTTCTCATTCTGGCATCTTCTTTTAAAAACATTTTTTTTTCAGTCCGTGCTTTTCCTCAAACTTTCCTGCCACCTCTGTCCATTCAGGGCCTGTTAGCTCCATTCCTTTGTCCTCTGTAACTGTCGTCCATCCGTCCCGCTGTGCTGCCATCCCTTATTTCTGTCCTTAACCTCTCTGTTCCTCCACAGGGCCACCTTACAGGTAACTTTGTCCATTTGTCTCTCGTCACTTCTCGTTCCTTTCATCCTCAGCTCAGATAGTAGTCTTAATGATGATGATGATGATGATGATTATGATGATGATTATAGGAGATTATTATTCACTGAAAATAACCGCAAGGAGGGGCAGGACCTCAGACTGCTACATCCAGAGCCACGAGGGGGAATTTATAGCGGCCAGGAGATAGAAAAGTGAGAAACAGGAAGCAGAGGGGCCCGGCCAACGGGGGGACTAGAAAATAGACATAATAGAGGATCCCACAATTAAGAAAATATATATTGGTATATAATGGTAATTGGACAGCACTAAATTAAACCCAGATCAAGGACTATGCAGTAGTCTATTTAGTGTCTGTAAACCTAAATGAAGAGAGAATAAGCTGGAGGAAATAACGAGAACGTGACTGAGTTGAGTCCTGAAGTCGGTCCTTTCGTTTGGATTTTCACTCAGCAGACACTTGTTTATCTGGCGTGTTAACGTGAGCCTACAGTAACAGTCCCAGTAGGTTTCACTGAGCTATTCTATCAATGCAAATAATTCATTTTTCCAGGTGACTGCGTGACAGCAGTACAGCGAGACTTTGTCTTCACAATGTTAGCAGTGACTGCTGAGGGAAAAATAATTGACTAAATTCAGCAACGCCGGACCGCTTGCTCTCTCTCTTCCTCCATCTCTCTCTGTCAGCATTTCAAATGTTGCCTTATGGAAGGCAAAACACAAACAGCACGTCAGCCCCACATCCTGTCCTGTAACTTCCCCCTGTGTGCGGCGCAAACAAAGTCCCACAAAAAACCCCAGTCACTGTAGTGTAGCCCTTATTATTTACACAAAGGTTTTTTTCCGTTTATGAGGGAAAAGTGACAGACAGCGAGTGGATAGGTCCCTTTTTTTAAGCCCCCCTGAACGCATTTCTGGGACTATCCACGGTTGTCTCTGGCTTCTCTCGATCAGTGGAAACCTGATCTACCAGGTGCACACATGTGGCGGGAAAAGTGCGCACTTTGGGCGAGCCCGCCTCTCCTCCCGGTGCACTAATCACAGCGCTAGTTTGATTGGATGGTGTTGATGAGGAGAATGACTATCATGGCGATTTAAAATGGATGTTGGGAATGTATGCTTTCTGAAGTATTTGCTGCTTTTGATCTGATTATTGATCTGTGACTGTTATTACCATGACGATATGTTTGAACTGTTTTCATCCATACCTGTTGCATTGATGAGATTAGTCATGGTTGGTAGATTAGATCGCTCCGGAGAACACTGTCTCTCTCTGAATCTCTTGACTGCCTTAAGGTAAACCTACAGAGAGCCTGTGTTTTTATTCTTACATTTAATTTGTCCTCAACTGACAACCATTTAGTCAAAATTCAGCTCATAGCTGCAGTCGACTGACGCGCCCTGAGACGAGATAGGACTTCCAGATATGAATGCACACAGGGGCAGACTCACAAACAAGCAAACAGCGGCTGCAGTGACCTTTTTGTCGAGATTCCTTCCTGGCTGATTACGGTATCTCACGGACAGAAAGAGCAGACAGCAGGGGGTGGTAGCAGGAGAATACGGCCGACGGGAAATTATTTTACAGGTAGCTGCAAAAAAAAAAGCAGAAAGGTACCAAAGCTGGAGAGATAGGGAAAATTAATTTGTAAAGGGCATACAGGGAATATTTTGACAAAATCATTCAGACCCCTGCAGCCATGTCTCGTGACACTCTTTTGGACATCACAGTAAGGGAGCCATCCACTTATCGAGGCAAGCAATAGAGATTTGCAGGAACGGTGAACTGGTGAGAACTGTGGCAAATTAAACCTGCTGGTTCTCTATATCTCATAAATCCGTGTTATTAAGGGTGCTGCTTTTGCAGCCGAAAGAGTCTCAAGATATGTAATCCATGTTGTAATTTTTTTTTTTATCCATCTGCAAGTTGACTTTGATAATATACTAAAAAAATAACAAGTTGTTAAGCAGGAAGGACGGCTTCTCCTTATAAACATAGGTTCGCTGAATAGAAATGAGAACGCGTCGCATGAATGCGTGATATTTAGTCCCTGAAGTTTGTTTGGAGGTCAATCCCTTCAGGGGGGCTGCAGGAAACTGGAGACACACACACACACACAGTAGCAGGGAGGTAGGAGAGCATCAGGGGGGAACGAGGGCAAGCTGCAGAGACCTGGTTAACACACTTAATGTAATACTGGCAATCTTACAGTCACTGTGGAGCATCCAGCATAAGTGCAGCCCCGTGCAAGATCCAGCAAAACAAAACATGTTCATAAAGTATCCCAAGTAGAAAGAAAGAGCAAGAGAGAGAGTGTTGTCTGGGGTGCATCCTTCCCCACTAACCCACCTTTGTCCCTTTTAATCCCTCTGATTTCTCCCACCCCTGCTCCCTCTTCTCCTCGTCTCCCTCCCCTTCTTCCTCCTGGCTGTGGTCCACGTCCATCTTGTCTGTCTGTCCCTCCATCCTCTGCTCTGACCAAACTATCTTATTTGTCCCTTCCTTTTTTACTTAAAGAAATGCGGTCAACCTGGCCGTGCTAAAGCTCAACGAGCAGGGCCTGTTGGACAAATTGAAAAACAAGTGGTGGTATGACAAAGGAGAATGTGGCAGCGGGGGAGGGGATTCCAAGGTTAGCCCTCTCTGTCTGACCACCCCCACCACTAGGGGGACTGGGGCCGCTCACCGGCTAGGCAGCCCGCGATGGCCCCCGTCCCAGAAGTGTAATGCATGCATCTGCCCTGGCCAGGAGTTGAGCAGCAAAGAGGGAGGGCAAACGTGAGGGCTTACAATCTCCCTGCAACTTAAAACAAATAAGCACAATGTTGTATCTGCTGTCAGTGGTGTGTGCCTTTACGTATAAAAGTTTCAGACCCAGTGACAAAGGTACGACACTTGAGCTTGTTGAGACACAGAAAAAGGAAATCCCTCAAAAAACAATAATCTGGCTGACCCAAAAGAGAACCAATGTTCTTTTTTTAAAAGGTGATTATATAAGATTATATTAGTTCACGTTGAATCATGAGGGGAAGAGAAGTTCATTTTGAATATCATGCAGGGAAATATGTCCCCTTCAATCAAGCACACATCATTATAATAACCATTCTCAAATATGTTTGGAGCCGCTCTGGTAATGCCCTGAAAGGACAGAGTGTGAAGGTGGAAAGATAATGAGAGCAATTACTGTCAGGACAGGAATATTCGCCCTCTATTGGCAGCTCTGGGGAGAGGTGAGAAAAGAAGGAGAGACTTGAGTGAGAGTCAAATTGCAAGAAAGACAGAGAGACACCAAACTGAGCCGTATCACTCGGGTACGTGGCAGATGGAGCTGGTTTTAAAATGCTTCATGGAAAAACAAGACCGAGCGTAGCTGCCTTGGGATCAGGTTGATAGGAGTCGGAGGGGAGGATGAATAATTGATAGCAGCAGAATGCAATTAAAGGATGACGTTTCATCTCATGTTCGTTTGTTAGATTACCACAATTCTATATACAGTCTTTTTTTTCAGTTCAGTTTTCTCTACTGTATTATAGATTCAAATATTTATACTACTCTTTTGTTAGTTTTAGGTCCTGAAATATTCCTTGTTATCTCCTGCATATCTTAGAAATATAATTGGACTCTTTTACTTGTTCAAATCTTACCTTTTGCGTTTTCAATACAATTACAGAAGCATTTTAGAAACGCATCTTGTTAGAAATTAAGCAAACCCCTAAATTGAAATTGAGAGCAAAATATTGGAGTCAGAAAGCAGTGAAGATATTTGGAAGCAAAGTGCAACAAAGAAAGTAAGAGGAAAGGAAAGTCTACAAAGTTTCTGTAATCTTAAGCTAGCTGTTCAAAGCTCTCTCCCAGTTGTAGCACAGCGCTAGCCCGACGCCAATAATCCTGTCTTAACAGTACTTGCCTCTGACTTAATGCAGGATCAGCTGGGGCAGCATGGGTGCGTTACCTGAAGTGACAAAGGTGGGTCCCACTCATATGTCTGTAGCTCGCCTTAGCTCCTCGCTCCCCCCAGCCCCTCCTCAACGAGCGTACACACATGTACTCAGTGGGATCCATCCTAGGTCCCTCGATGTGAATAAAAAGTACTTTTTTAATGTAACTGAGCTGTGCTATGCAAATGTGAAATACCCTAATAACATAAAATAACATGACCTATGATGTTATTTATGTTATTTTTACACGCGAAGAACCCCGGTAAACCTTGCAGTATTGAAACTGAGCGAAGCAGGCGTCTTAGACAAACTGAAAAACAAATGGTGGTATGACAAGGGAGAGTGTGGACCCAAGGACTCTGGAAGTAAGGTCAGTCTCACTCTGCTGCGTCCTTCAGAACGCTAGCCTGAAACTCTCATCCAGAATACGCTCCAGATTACTGCAACTACTGTTTTAGCACTAGTCACTATTCTCAGTTAGCCTGCATCATATCTTGAGCTCCACAGTAGACTAAACTGTCCATTTAGTGCTTTCCTACAACATTGCTGGACCACATTTACCTAAATATGCATGAGGTTTACTCAAAGTCTTGTTCAGTTTCTGTAGCAATCTGTGGCAATCTCATCTTCATTACAGTTAGCGTTAGAAATACAATGTCAATTATCATCAGACAATTTTCACTTTCATGTTTTTGTTATTATCCCATAAGCCTTAAACTCCAGTTTCTTTAGTTTTAGTATTAATAATTAATTAATTATTGGCTTTTGCCTTCATGTTTGGATGAGGATATTCATTTCCATTACTTGGAGTAACACGTGGTAACGCTTCATTTTACAGGTCCATGTTTTTTTAATAAAATCTTCTGTAGTTTTGTGGAAGAACTCGGTTGTTTGGTGCTAATTATAGCTCGAATGATTGGAGCAATGTTCAAATTGCAAATACAGATTTAGGCTAATGCAAATGATTTACCAGTATGACTTCAGTGCACAGCAGGTCAGCTGACCTTTGGTGTGAATTCTGTCAACAGACGAGTGTTATTTTATTATCGATGTAACACACTGTATGTGGTGATTATAGTTTTTAAACGTGAATGAATACTGAATTATTCATAACAAGTGGAGCAGTTATCTCCTCAGGAATCAACTGTTTATACTAACTTAATTAATTTGAATAAAATGTATAAAGATTTAGAACCAAATGATCTTTTCTGGAAGTTTCCTACAAAGTGAGTAGAAATGATGGACCTGTGAGATAAAGTGTTGCCATATTTTGTATTAGTATTTACTATTAAAGTGCTGTTAAAGTACACTAGCCGTTAGTGTATACCCTATCTCCCTGTTAAATATCTGTTACTGTTTTATTGCAAAGAAGAAGTTAAGAGCATATAGAAGCAGCTCCACTGTTGTTTAGACTACTGGAGGCTTTCTTTTAAAACTTCAGTGAAAATCATCACCGCTCAGATTAAACTCTGCTATTTGTTTTATCTTTATTAGATGTTGATTGAACTGAACATGTTACTGTTAGAGTTGTAGCGATGTCCTGTAGTTGTATTGACTGTTACAGATGTGTAGTTTGTCCTAGCTGTCGTGGTGGTAGTAGTATTAATTGTACTTGTAGAAATTGTATTATAATTTATAATTAAGTGATAACAAATGTAATTTCAGAAGCATATAATACTACATTCGCAACAGTATAACACTGAATGTCAATTTGTTTTTTTCTCTGACAATCTCCATTTCTGGGTCTAACCCACTGTACCTATTGTCTCTGGTTTTTTTCCCACCTCTTTCCCATACTCTCTTCCCCTACTCCTCATTCACTTCCCTCTCCTGCTTACTTCCTGCCGTTATTCTCCCTCCACCTCTTATCCCGTCTGCTTTCCGGCTCACACATTGCCTTTCTCACACTCACCTAAACTTCATATTCCACCATCATCCTACTCTGCTGCTTCCCTCCCTTTTTTTGTTTCCATTTTCACCTTTCTTCCCAATCTTTTCTCCATCCTATCGACCCTGCTGCCTCCTTCACCTCGACTCTACCCCCAAAACCTCGCCCCACTACCTCTCCCTCCAGGACAAGTCGTCCCAGGCTCTGAGCCTGTCCAACGTGGCGGGGGTCTTCTACATCCTTGTGGGCGGTCTGGGCCTGGCCATGCTGGTGGCCCTGGTCGAGTTCTGCTACAAGTCACGGGCCGAAGCCAAGCGCATGAAGGTGGACCTTAGCCCCCCCCACTGCCCCAGCCCCTCCCCCAGCACCCAGAATCTAGCCACTTATAGGGAGGGGTACAACGTGTACGGCTCCGAGGGGGTCAAGATATAGGGGTAGGATTTAGAGGCTCCCATATAGGTGGGGTAATGGTGGTGTTGATCATCGTGGTGGTGCTGTAGATTATTGTATTGTCGATGTAGAGGCTGATGCAGCAGCCCCACGCAACCATGTTGTTCTTCATATGGTGATGAGGATGTGGCCAAGCATTGTGGAACCAATGTAGTACTTTATGTTTCATGGAAGCTTATTTTGGCTGCTTTCCTTTTCTTTCTTGTTAATTTTTTCATTCTTTGGCATTTCAACCCCCGGCTGGATTGGGGTTCGATTTGTGTGACTACAGATTTGGTTCCATCGTCTTTGGCTGCAGATGATGATGATGATGATGATGATGATGATGATGACATTGATGGTGATGCTCTTGGCTCATGACTCAACCTAGGCACCTGCATTGTAACTTTAGTTAAGTTTAATAGTAAACAAACTAATGGTGGAGCAGGGATGCACAACTCCGTTCTCAGTCCTGTATTAATACATTTTTCTATCCTTTAGAGGGCTTCAACTAACAATTCATTTTTTTATTGATTGCTCTTACTTTCTCAAATAATTATCGCTTGTCAAATATCCAAATATAGTCTTGCATAAGTCAAATAAAAGCAGCAAGTCTTGACAGTAAGTTATGATTAGGATTTTTGACAGTATAATAATTGCATGTGTATTAATACTAATAACCCGTATGTTAAGATCTCTAATAAATCAATTTCATTTTTTGCTAAACCATTTTAAGCTTGTAGAAAGAGTCTACATCGGTAGTTCACTACCCCGACAAATGTGGTGTTTCTCATTAAAATCTGAGAATGCTTCTAGCTACAAATTAACGTGTGGAAACCAATTACCACTAATTTAGGTCTGAATGAAACTTTTTCAGCCATAATGTGATGGATATAATTTTAATAACCAGACTAGTGGCAGTAAGAAGGACATAAATGGGCATGAGCATGCATAAAATACCTTGAGGAGCCAGTTCATGCTGAATTCAAACCAATTTAGGGTGAGACTACAGGTTGACAGGTTGAGAAAAGTTTAAAACATTCCCTTGAAATACTGATTTAATCTTGTCAATTTAGGGAACATGTACAATCGATGACGTTTCAGTTATTAAGGGACCAAATGAAATAGCAGGATGGTTTTTGTTTTACTCAGCAGCTGTTTTTAATTGCTTTTTATTGTTATTCATAGATAACGGTCAACCTGCAGCCATCAGCTGATTGAGTGGTATTAAGTAGTTTAAATTCTAATTCTTAATCATTATTACTCAGTCCCTTCTGGGGAGAACTATATACTAATCTTGACTTCGAGCAACAAATCAAACTGGTAGCAGTAGTTTGATTTTGATCATCTGTTCGATCAAGCATTTTATTTTAACACTGCCAGTCAGCAGTGTTTAATAAACTGGAGTTGTGCATCCTTGTCACAGATAGTCCAAACACGCCCTATGACTTATTTCAGCCCTGAAAACTTCCAACAGCCAGTTACTTAGGAATAAAGGAGAGGAATCATTTACGAAGCAAACACTTCATATAGAAGGGCTACTTAGTGATACAGTTGTAAAACCGTGATGCATGGTTATTGATGTAAAAGGGCAATTAACCAAAGTGAAGGGAAACACTGGACCTCAGTTTGACGATCTGCATAGCAAACAGCTCGGAGGCATTATAAGGTGACCACCTTGAGCAGGACGCAAAAATAAAGACCGATAAATGTGGTACTTTAAATATTGGCTCTTATCGGTTCACAAGTATGTCAAGTTCAAAAAAAGTATAACTTATACCATAAAGATTTAATTTCCTGTTCTATGGATGAAAAATAGTACATCTATTGTCCTCTTATTCATATGTCCAAAAAGTGACTTTCACAAGACTTATACTGTATAAAGGTCATTTGTTTATATGCAGAATCTCAAATTGCTGTTTCAGACATCCAAGACGAAACTGAACCATGCATTCATACACGTTCTCACAAAAATGCACTGTCGATCGTAGAGTAAATCTTTTTGGCTGTCAGAGATACGACGGAGATCACAGAGCAGCCCGTTTGTGTGAAGTGTTGCCCTACTCTGAGCAGTATAGTCAGTCACTCCCTCTCTATAAATCTGAAACCTTTAAAGATAAATCACTCCTTCCTCTTTTCCCCTTTGTCTTTCCAAATTCCTCACCTTCCAAATCCTTTCAAAATCTCACCTGAATTTTTCAGATCACTGAAACCCAGAAATGCATGGTCACCTATGAAATGCAGATGTCTACAACCCAAATCCTCTCATCTACTGTGTACATGTTTGTGGACTGTTGCCTGCTCTTACATTTACTTGTACTTTAGTAAATCTGACACTGTAGCACTGTGAACGCTTAGTTCGGGGTGCATTCACACATGAAGTCGCAAGCATTTCTGTCTGTGGTTCAGTTTGTTTGAACAGGGAGGAAAATGTAGGCTAATTAACACCGATGTACAATGAATAAGTGCACCAAGAATATCTGAGACTTTGGTGGTGAATTCTGTCCAGAACTTGAAGGAACAGTTCACCCAAAAACAATATAATGATGTGTATATTGTACTCACCTCCCCAGGCTCTCTATGGTCCTAGAAAAAGGTTTTCTATCAAATGGCATTAAGGAGACAACAGGTTTAACAAAGCATTTTGGGATCGTCCCCGCATGTTTGCACAACAAATTCCTTCCCCAGGAAATGCTATTTTTAGCTAAGTTTAGTGAAAATAGTTGTGTTGTGGATTTCCATGAGCCCACAAATGGATACAAGACACTTGGATAATCCTGTGCAGTAATTTTGAGTGTTTTTTCCATTTTATAGCTTTTTTTGTTGTCTTCTGTTAAGCCTCGGTTCAAGGCTGATGTGCTTTCGTTTTGCACACTTTCCTTAATGCCATTCAATAAACAACACTGTCTTGGACCACGCAGAGCCGAGGGAGGTGTTTACTTTTTTACCCAATTATTTGACTAATTGTTTCAGCAGTAGTTTTCTCATAATGTGAGCCTTACAACAACAAAAATAGACTGGAATGCAAACGTTTTGGGTTGACCGTGTGTGATTGCCCCCGGACCTTTATGACTGTCAGCATCCTCCTGTGTTCGGTGTGTGTACATGCATGCAAGCGTTCTTTGTGCATGTGTGTTATCCAAATGTCTTTTTACAAAATGTGCAAAGTTGTTTACGCCACTGACATGGGTTTTTGTTTCAAACTAAATCTCCACTCTGCCGTCTCCGTCCTCCCCCTCTACCTCCCCTCATGTAGCTGTCTTTTTCTGAAGCCATGCGGAACAAGGCCCGTCTGTCCATCACAGGAAGTGTGGGGGAGAATGGCCGCGTCCTGACGCCAGACTGTCCCAAAGCCGTGCATGCTGGCCACGCCTCCCTCCGACCCCTCGGCCTTGCAGTGGTCTCCTCCGGACTGCCCTGAAAACCAAAAACACCTGCCGTGCCTTAACAACACACAGACATACAGACTTGGACAAGGACGCACACACACACGCCCACATGCAATCACACACATATCATTGTCACGCATTGCACACACACACACACACACACACACACACACACACACACACAGATCATGCATATAATTACAGATACTCAAATACAAATACTCACATTACACTTGAATACACAAACACACAGTTGACATTATCATCTCACTTTCCTGCTGCCATTGACTTATTTTACAAGAGATAAATGAAATACAACTGTGGAATGAACAGTGGAGAGAAAAAAACAACAAAAACAAAGGACAACTATGACTATCACACTTGCCTGCAGCATTCATTCTATTGTTCTTTGGGAGGATCCCATCCTGATACCAACAAACCTGCAGGAAAGCCAGCACAGACTTACATGAAATGAACTACGAGCTGTGAACACGACCACAAAACCGATCATGATGATGACAGTGATAAAGACGATGATGGCAGCAGACGGTGAAACAAAAGAGAAGATAACAACCAAACAACTGTATTCCCGCCCTGTCTTCGTTGGACAGCGTCGGCCGACGAGCCGTATCCCTTGACAACGCCTTACTAAGACTACAAAACCTTGTTTTCATCATGGTCATCATCATGGTCATCGACATCTCAACTTGCCGGCAAAGAGCGCCAGGTATTATCACCCTTAGAAGACCAGAAAACTGTAAGCTTGAACGTTTGGACTGTGCAAATCTGCTACTTTGCCATGGACTGTTCAAATTGAATGAAAACTGTTTTCTTACTACGCATATAGAATGATTTCTCGCACCCCCCCCCCCCCCCCCAAACCAGCGAGATAATCAGCCAATATAGAACAGAAGTAACCTCAAAACCACACACGTGTGAATCCACAGGGGTTTGTAAAAGAAAAAATATAAACAGTAGTAATTAACAAAGTCCTCCATCGACAACATCACCATGACAGTAGAAATGCTAAATAGCAAAGTGATGATGACTTTTTTTGTCAAGTGGCAAAGGCGAGGTTTGAACTGTATATTCAGTGATGGAAAGAAGAAGAAAAAATACAACACATGGGCAAATCTCAAATGGCTACCTGACAAGGTGCTTCTCAACCTGAATGCTGGGACCTTATAGAAACATGATTGATGGAGGGAATGGGAATAATGTCCTTTTGAATTGTAGAAACTTATTCTGCCTCCATGTCCTCTTGAATAATTAATCCAAATAGCTGGGCAATAGAAAAAAACAATCAAAGTTCATCGTTCTTTGCATGTTTCCCACAGTGGGCTCACTAGAGTAGTAAACCATTATTCCAAGGGCCGTAATTAGGTTGAGAACCACTGGTCTATGCTGTGTGTGCTTCATTTGACTTGAACTATAGGTATAATTTCCAATTTCATCTGAAGGTAATGACTCTCACGAGCAGTTTGGTTGTCATTTGAGATCCTCAGTCTTTTCCAGTGGCAGGGGGAAAGGTACCATATCAGAAAGCTTGCTTTTTAAAACTGTTGTAAATAACTGCGTAGCAAAACAGAAAACTCACCTGTCTTTTTTAATCATCTTAGATAACAATTCATTGCAATAATGAATATAAAAGAAAAATGCCACTACTTGTAATTAAGATCAAATCTTTTTTTTTTATAAATCTACATATTATATATAATACAAATAAATATATATCTATACGTCTATAGAGAGCTATAGAAAACATCTGATCACAGATTGCCCGAGGCCATGGCATACATTCTGTTACATGGCTGTTCTTTTGATAACTTGAGAATATTCATATGCCACAGTCTCTGTGTGTCCTGCTCAACACTGAATGTCCATCTGGCACTCACACGGACGCACACGTAGAAACGCACGCACATCGTTACATACACAGGGTCAGCTCCATTTTATTTTAGCTTGTCCGTCTGTTTCACCGGTGGTTTTTCACTGTTTTTCATCATCTAACGTTGTTTTGATTTTTACCCCAAAACCTTCTTTTTGGTGGGACGCAACGGATCCTGAAACAGCATGTAGATGTCAGAGAGAAGATGCGCCACTGCGATTACCATACTGGAGGGAAACGATGCCTGTCTGACATTTAGCCAGTGTAGCATTTGTATTGCATTTCATTTCGTCAGATTCAGATTGAAATCCAACACAGTGAGCAGGGTTTTGCATGTTTTGGGGTTCATGCTTGGATCCATCATGCTTGGACCAGTCCTACAACATGTTTAAAACCTGGTATATACCATAAGGCAACATGTGTTGTCACTCATTGTCGACGCTGAAGAGAGGGAAAATATGAATTGCATTAATATCCGAGGATCAATTAGGAACAGACATCAGTGCAGTTTTACTTTTGTACGACAGCTTGGTGGTGATGCTTACATAGAGATTATGTCATAATACAGTGATACTGTATGTGTGAATGAAATATTGTGTTTTCTGCCCTGCTCACCTGTTCTTCCATTTTCTTTTTCAGTTTGTCTGTACTCTAACTCCCATCTCTGAAATTGTCCTCGTTCCTTGTCTTATTTCGTCTTTCCCTCCCCTATCTGCTTTTATCTCTCATACTGTCCCGACGTAAAACAGAACTCTCTGTACAAAGTGCACCTCAGCGATGACAAATGGCGTTATTATCTGCCCTGACACACTGCAAAATAATGGGATGGAGAACTCAAGACACCAACTGATCATCTAAGTATCTTCTGGCTCTTTGTTCTGAACATCGCGTACCTTTAAGGTCGTAACCTCTAACATCACACACACAAAATGAAACCCTTCCAACTTCTTTGTTTAACTCACACACGTACCTCATCACGCATTCAGTCCCACATCAAATATATTCGAGTCACACCCGGACAGACGACATCGTCAATAGAAAATAAGAATGAAATAAAATAAAACCACAAGTATCTCAAACGACAACCTTCTTATCGCTGAAAAGAATCAGATAAGACAGTTTGCAATCGCCTCCTCTCAGCCCAGCTGATGAGTGCAGCGTCACTGCAGCAATCCAACATGTGAGACACAGTGGGAAACAGTTCCTACAGTGGATACATTTGTGAAGAGGCAGTGAACACGGATCTAGCTGTCGCCACACCAGGCGGTTAGACTGGACACGACACGATGTTTATGTCTTTGCCACAACCTGCACATAAGATTTCATGCGTAGACGGGGGAAACTGCTGGACACTGTCAACACTCTGGCTTTAACACTGTTTCTTTCTTCCTTTGTTTCCTGTCTTTCCATTTGGTTTCTTTTTCTAGTAAAACATCAATGCTAAACCTGCTCTCTTTGCGTGGTTATTTGTGCATTGATCCGGTTTTTATGTGCGGCAGCCAGCCCGCGGGATCGGACCTTAAGAGGGATCTTCGTCACCATATTGGATGGATGTCTTGAACTCAGATCTAGTATAAAGACAGGATTATGAAATAATCTTAAATAATCCATAATGCATAAGTGATCACTGGTGCTGTTATTGATGAGGATATAGAGGTGTTACTCAGTTCAGATACAGACTAATCTTGTCAATTTTGTGTAAAATGTCTTGCCAAGCAAATAATGGCAAAACTTGAATTCTTGTTCCAACTGTAAAACTGCAAATATGGGAAAATCATAGTCACATATCATAGTATATTGCTAGGAATTCAATTATTTATCATTATTTATTTATTTGCATTATATATATATATTGTCTTTGAGACTGTACTGCATTGCTCTGAGCTTAATGTTAACATCAGTATGCTACCAGGCTCACAATGATATTGCTAACATGATTATGTGAATTGCTTATCATGTTTCTTACAAAAGTTTCATGTGCTGGCATGCTAATTATTTGAGCAATTAGAAAATAACAACACATACGGTGGAGGATTTAACCTTCACATTTTAGTATATCGGTATCTGTTCTGTGTTCTCCTACTTTTCTGGCCCCGCTGTTAGAGGGTTAAATTCCCTGCTGCGGTTTTGTCATTTGGGTTCCTTCTTTCAATCCGTGGGGACCTGACACTCCTAATGCAGAGCCATCACTGACAAGCATTTCCCATTATTTCCCATCTCTTTCACACACGGACACACGCACACATCCACGCTCACACACTGTGCTGGATTATTACTGACAAGTATTTCCCATTCACCTTAAGATGAAGCAAAATAACAATTTTGAGGAGGTCCCACCACCCTTTTAACCTTGCACCTTCACGCACAAATGCACACACACACACACACACACACACACACACACCTTCAATCTGCCTCTTTTATTGTCACTATTCACCTTTTCATTTTTATTGGCTCATTTCATCTCCACTTTCGCAGTCTCAGTCTTCCCCTCTCTCAGCTCTGCATTACCCCCCACCCCCCCCCCCACCCATCCAGTTCAGCCCCTCCTCACTTCTCCTCTGCTTTCATTCTCTATTCCTCTTCTAGTTTTCTTTATACTCGCTGCTCCTGTCAAACTTAATTATTATTTATTTATTTTTACGTTCCTTTCTGGGGGGAATCCATCTCAAACCCTGATTTCTCACCCAGCTCCTCTCTGACTTTTCCCTTTGACGTGTCTCTCATGACCAGATAGGAAATTGAATTTCCCTCTCAGCCCACACAAGCTGCTCATGCTCATGCTGTTTTGTCCTTGCTGTTGGACTGGACAGATGGACTGCTGAGAGTGTGTTTGCTACATACAGTACACAGTTAGCTATAGCGTATACAGACTTGATGTCATACAGACAAAACATGAGATGACAACAAGTGAACGCACAAAGCTGTGACTCTACATGGTTGGATTAATAAAAATATAATTTTCTGACTGAATGAATAGTAAATCTGACTTTCATTATTTTTTAACGCTGAATCTGAAAAGTGTGAAATATTCCCGGTTTAGATTAAAGATTGATTGGTCTTTGACTAAGAAAACAAAGGATTTGTTTCAGGATGATTATTATAGATATTTTCAATCACACTGAAATTCAAATATGTGTTGCTTTTCCGCCAAAGTAGGTCTATGCCCTCATTGTGATACATATCTTTGATGAGAGTAAGTCACCTTCTCATCACCTGTAAATCTCAGAAGAAACTGTTGAGAGGCTGATAGTGAAATAAATACCTTAGCAATAATGTTGTAGCATGTGCCATTATAATTGCATTCTTATTATAGCTTTACACTAATCTCAAACTCGACTAAGCTCACCAAAATCTGTTGTTGAATCTTTACAAAACCCAAATCCCCATTCGATTATGACTAATCTCCTCTCATGAAGGGACACTGCATTATCACAATCACTTAGTATAATCAGCAGTGTAGCGGTGGTCGATGAGGTGGATGTAATACCGGGTAGATGGGTAAATACATGTGTCTTTTAGAGGATAGGTGGATATACTTTAAAACGCCAGAAAAAGAGGCGAGTATCGTATACCTTCGTGGTGGTAATCTGAGCGTTAGCTAAAGTTAAAATCAAATGCATGTCCATTTCATAGATGTATAAAACAAACAAAACAACACATGACAGAGTGAAAACTAAATTCCACGCATGAAAAGGAGAGGTTGACATAGACACAGAAAATGCATGATACGTATAGATTTTGATTCTAAAATCTGATAACTTGTTCTTCAAACTGGCTTTCAGGATGAGGGACTCTCGGCTGGACCGAGGGCTCTAATAAAATAGACTCCTTTTTCCAGACTCGGCCCGTAGCCAGTGAAAGTTTAATCAAATCTTCTCTATGACAGGTTCAACAAAAACTTTCGAACCTTCCCGAAGGCGGGATTTATTACAGGAGTGATTATTGGCTACATTTGTTTTGGTGAGATGTACCAGCAAGGCAACTTGTTACATGTTCAATTTGCAGATGACACACAGCTATATGTTTAAGTGCCACTTACTGATTATCAGGCTACTTGTAATGAAAATGTAGATCAACCTTGATGTTTTCCATCTGAACAGGAACAAAACAACTTGCTTTTAGACTCAATCACAAGCACTGTGGTCAATATAGCATAAAGTGTGATTTCCATGCATTTTTACGCCTCCTCACTGGACCGGAGGCCTTATGTTTGTGAATGTGATATCTCAGGAATGTCATTTTTTCAAATTTTTCACAAATTACCATTTCGACTCGAATGATTCAATTTTGGTGGTCAAAGGTCAAGGTCGATGTGATGTTTCTGCCCATGACTCAAGAAATCATATGGTAATTATATTAATTTCACACCATTTGCGTAATAAAATGATGACGTGATGACGTTTTGACTGGTTGGCAGGGGCATGAGATGGTGTTATTTCTAGTTCAAACAAGTCTAGGTGCTTAATAAATACTTTGAATATATCAAATTGGCTTGAAGAGACGGGCGCTTAAATGAAGTACTTTATTTCAGGCAGGGGGGCTAATCCATGTATATTCAAGCAGACTGTATGAGACATTAATGCATGTAATCATGTTCTAGTAGAGAGTCAAAATACAAGTAGAACCTGAAAATGTGCATATGTCTCCTTCCACTGTGTCACAAGCACATCATTTTAATTTGCCAGAGTTAAAAATTCTCCCCAGTGTACACTGTATACTCCTTCAGCAAAATAAAAATTGTTCAAAATTCTGCACCAAGCCTGCTCATAAAGCCCCAAGATCATCACAAAGTTCCTTACACTGTTTTTAAAACCTCAAGACACCTGGGTATACTGAAAGTCAGACATGCTTTTAAGGTATTAGACCCTTAGATCCATGGGCAGAGAGCTTTTAGCTGTGGAGTGAGATCTGTGTGCCATGGGCAGACAGCTTTTGAGTTTTTATCATCGTCACCTGTGGTCAGCCAGAGGACACGAGGGCATCTCAGTCTGTGGACAATGAGTCAGTAAATTCCTTATTGGTTTTTCTGCTCTGCTAAGGATCCTTGATGTTTTTCTTTCATATTTGCTGTCAACCTCTAAACTGTAATATTGAACCGCCTGGCTTGATTTTCCCAATTTGACTGCGTGACCGTATTAGTGGGCTATGATAAAAGTAGATTTAAAATACTATAACTGGCACAGTATCAAAAATGAAATATTGCAGGAGAAAAATGAAATCCACACCGAGCTAAAGAATGGCCTTTTATATATCTTTCATCTCACAGGCGGACCACAAAATAACCCTTTTAGATGGAAAAATTAACTAGTCTTTGTGATTCGATCTGCCCGCTTTGAATCCTGCCTGCCTGTGAGTGTGTGTGCGTGTGTGTGTGTGTGTGTGTGTGTGTGTGTGTGTGTGTGTGTGTGTGTGTGTGTGTGTGTGTATACGGATCTGTAAGCACAGATTTTTAAGGTTTAAAAGAGGTCTCTGATGGATTTAGGCGTTTAACCGTCATCTTTATTAAATGTGTGTGGCCCCCATTTTGCAGTAAAACACTTTCATGCAGCTGTGACAAAAACACTATCAACAATTTAAACATGAAACGCAAAAGGCACGAGTGTCACTGGGTTACATCAGTTTTACTGCAACTCCGAAAAAGTTGACTTGTTAGAGGTGCAGGGTTTGTGTAGCGCATCAGCGTTATGCTTGCAAAGTGATTTTTAACGCCTGTCTCTTCATATTAGCCTGCATTGATCCAAGAAACCCCGAATGGGCTTCCTGAGGAGCATCAATACCGAGGAGACGTGTGTGTTTTTTTTTCTAATTATCTTTACCATTATTCTTCAAAGGCAATACAGAACATAGAGCCAAGACAGATCACAGAGGATGGTCATCAAAAGCAATCGTTCGGGGGGTTTGAATGTGTAACACAGATTTTATTGAACTAATTTTCTCATCAAACTTTATTTACAATCTCATGTAAGAAATCAATCATATATATGCTAATAATTGAAGGAGATAATAAATGTGACCTGATATCAAGTTGCTTAAAAAGTTAAGTCAGGACAAACATTGAAAAGGGGTGATTGTTTACAATAATACCAAAAGGCATGATGTGTTTGATGTGTCGGATGACGTAACTTTCCAGTACACAGCAGTAAGAATATAGTTTTTAGCAGCCAGCGACACCGAACAGTAAATTCTTAGCAGAACAAAAGAGAAGGGAACATAGCCATTAACAGAATACTTCACTTGAATGTTCTAGCATGCACACCACAACTTCCTGTAGCTGTCCATCACAGATGTCCAGGCTCTTTTCCACAAATCCTAACAGCAAAAAACGTCAAATCCTAATTAAAAGCCTTATTTCACGGAAGACGTGTTGACACGTCACAGTAGGAAAACACAGGTGAGCATAATCAAATGAATGCTGCTTGATTCCATTTAGCTGCTTCAGTTTCAGGGTCCTTGTATTGAGCCTGCTGGCTCACTGTCACGCTGTCACGGCTTACTGAGTCATTGTTAATGTTATTAGTGACACCTGTGATTTTCATTCTATGACTAATTAAAATGTCTGCACTGGAAAAGGTGAAATACCACTTCCAAAGTTGTGGACGAATGTACAAAAGCATTGGCATGTAAACAAGATTTGAACTCAAACACAACATTTAAACATAAATACCATAAAATAAAAACCTCTATGTACAGGTAACACTATTGTGCTTCTTTTTTTTTTAAATGTCGGAAGCTAAATTATACAGACAAGCACCCATGCAGTAAATACATTTGCACTGATTTGGAACATCATGATTCCATTGTTTCACATAAAATATTTAAAAAACAATTAAGGACGTGTTTCATTGATGTCCCAGCATTTCATGTTTTATACTGCACATTTTGTGCATCAATGTATGGATGAGACACTAAACATTTTATAAATCATGATTAGTGGGGGCTGACCAGCCAAACAAATCTTTTATCCTTACGGCGTCTCATTCTGTCCTGTCACCCATTTTATGAAGGCATCGTAAGGCACTGCTTTATCATGTGGTCATAAATATGCCAGCCCTCGATCTTCGTCTTCTCCTTGGCCAGATTTCAAGTCAGGAATGATCATATAAGTGCCTCGCTTAAAGGGAGTGTGTGTGACCAACTTGATAAGGCAACAGCTGCTGATGCAAATCTACACATTGCGAGTTGTTTTCGGTGTTAAAATTATCTCTGAAGCTGGTGAAAATCCAATGCATTCATCTCTCTGAGTCTTTTACTCAGTGTGCCTGGTGATCTTTGTGCAGCTGCATTCTCTCTTTCTCCACTTGTAGGCGTTCTCTTTCAATCTGCAGTCTGCCCGCCTCAAATTTGAAGAACTGCAGCCTCTCTTTCTCCAGCTGCAGTCTCTCCTTCTCCAGCTTTATCCTTTCCGTCTCCAGATGCACCACCGGCATCCAGGCTTTGCTCTCTTTCTCTCTCCCCCTCTGTCCATCGTGAGTGGAGGATAGAGACGATGTGGAGGACGAGGGCGGGCCTTGTTGCGGCGGCAGGTTTAAGGAGGAGTCGACGTGCTCGGATTGGCCGAGGAGGAGAATCCTCAGCCTCTCCCTCTCCACCTGTAACCTCTCTCTCTCCAGCTGCAGCCTTTCCCTCTCCACCTCCATCTGGCGAAGTCGCTCCTTCTCCACCAGCAGCCGCTCTTTCTCCACTGCCAGGCGTTCCGTCTCCACAGCCAGGCGCTGTTTCTCCAGCTCCAGGCGCTGTCTCTCAACAGCAACCAGAAACCCCGCCCCCACGTTCTCATGATTGGTTAGTCCACCCAGAGTGTGGGCCGGGAGCCCCATCAGGCCACCGGCGAGTGGCAGATCTCTGTTTGTGGTGGAGGTTGGAGCC
The DNA here is from genome assembly GCF_963514095.1 of Eutrigla gurnardus. Lineage (NCBI taxonomy): Eukaryota > Metazoa > Chordata > Actinopteri > Perciformes > Triglidae > Eutrigla > Eutrigla gurnardus. The sequence goes on along the minus strand of NC_139924.1, from coordinate 8,715,076 downwards.
TTGGAGGAGCTGAGCATGTCCAAGTCGTTGCGGGAGTAAACATCAACAATGTGGCCCTCACCACGGGACTCAATTTCACTGAGCAGTGAGGGAATGTCATCTTCATCTATTTCTCCGTCTCCCATATCAGCATCGCCGTCCAGCTAGAGGGAGAGAGGGAGATCCATGAAGGGGCACCCCACCGATTTTAAACATGACTTCTTCCAACTATTCTCATCCTGTGAAAACAGCTGTATCATGTGGCTCTTGAGGGACTTATTGACAGTCTCAGGAAATAACCCTGATGAAAGATAATGAAAGGCAAATGCAGGATCCGCCGTTTTTTAGAGCTTGGCCCCGAATAGAGACAAAAAAATCATGAGATCTATGCCTGTCCAGCTTTGATTTACTTTATCTATATAAAGAATGTTTTGTATGGTTTAGTTTTTAAGTAAAGCTACCGAAAACAATAAAAAAGTATGTTTTGTATGTTAGCTTTTAATAAGGTGGTATTCTGTACCTCAGGATGGCCCTTATGGAGCTTCTTTTCCTAATTGATTTGAACAAAACAATTAGTCTCAACACTATTACCTCTATCACTACTGCAGACTGTCTGGCTGATAAAATGAAGAATTTTAGACATAAAGTTTAATACCACTGTTACAAAATAGGGGGGGGGGGGGAATTATTGTGGAAAACTGTAATACTAGTGTGATGATGATTTTATCTGAGAACTTCAGATCACAATCACAAAAAGTAACATTTGCATGTCAAGTTGAAATATAATCAGAATGAATTAACACCCTTTAATTTAATTCAATGTCTACCTTGTGAACCTTTATGAGCCCAATCAAAAGGATTAACAAAAGCCGCTTGAGCTCCGAAATGTGCAGGCATCATCACTGAGCTATGTTAAGCATAACTACCTGCCAATGAGGATATTAATTAAGCTAATTAACACATTAGAAATGACTTGCATCTCAATATAGGCTACTTGTCTTAACATGAACAGTGTTAATGTGAAATATCTATCAAAGTAGCATGAAGGTTCAATCATTTTCTCCTAATTGAATTAATAGACTCTAAGGTTTAATTCGAATATCTGATCTGTGGCAATCATACACAAACAGACCCTACAGTGGTACCGTGATGTATGATGATTTCTGTTTCTTACTCTGTAGTCACTGACATCATCCTCCATCTTCACACCCAGAGGGGCCATCATGGCCTGCCCACTCGTGTCATCGAGAGCTGCCAGCTCCGGCCAGTCGCAGTGACAATCCTTGGAGAGGCTCGAGAGGTCAAGCAGCTGCTCACAGCCCGATCCCAGAGAAGCGGCCTCGTGCTCAGGGGAGGACCGATCATACTCGGTCTTCAAGACAGCGGAGGAGGAGGAGGAGGAGGAGAGAGAGAGCTCCGCCCGGAGCTGTTTTCTCTTCACCAGTGCACGCCAGTCCAGGTAACGTCGCTTCACCTGCACAGTGGATCAGGGCGGAAAGGAGCTGGTGTTTAAGAGGTTATGAATATACAAGCAAATAGTATGATTACACATACCTCAGCAGCAGTGCGTAGCTCTCCCTCCCCGAGTGAATTAACCCCTTGTGCCACTTCCTCCCATGCCTGTCTCTTCAGCTCATTAATGGCTGTGTTCTGTTCACACACAGAGAAAAGAGAGAGAAACAACAATTAGATTATATAATTTTTTCAAAAATAGTGTTTGTGAAGACATGTTGTATGGGGTCAGTTCAGTCTCATTAATAATGAATGCACAGAGAAGGATTCACAAATGTATTTTGTTATTTATATATAAATGACTCTCTTCTCACAAATACATTTCGTTTTAAATAAATGTCATATAAATCCATAAATATATGAATTAAAAAAATATTTGCAATTTTCATCAAAAATGTATTTGTATGTTGTTACATTTATATACAAACTGTTAAACTTGAATTTAAAAGACGCTTTTCATTTGTGAACTTGTTTGTATTTATTTGTGGATTTTTGAGACTCTCCTGACGTGGCTGGATTCACAAATTGGATTTTTTTTTCAACAAGGAACTCTCTGCAGCCAATCAGATGCCTCCCTCGTTTTCAGCCAATCATATGACTGCATTCCCACGAGGGGTACCTCACCATGGCCAGAGCACAGCTTTTTCTCTGCGCATTTTGCGCATTTTGTTAGCTAACTAGTTAGCCATAATGCTTTTAGACAACGGCTCATAAGCTAACTTAGCTAGCATAATATGATCCTACTAACATCAGAAAACATAACGGTATCGGTCATTTGCTTACCTGTTAAGTAAAGCTTACCTGTTGTTAATGCATGCAAAAATAAGTTACAAGCAAACCATAATAACTAATAGGTAAATTGCTTACTACATTTGTTTCAAAGTGCTGACTATAAGAGCTAGCTAACGTTAGCCAGCTTATGGATTTAGCTAGCTAATGGATTAAGCTAGCTACAAACAAGCTAACGTCGGCTAGAGAGAGAATAAAATCACTTTTTAAAATACTTTTTGTTCTTATTTCTTTTACCGAAAAGCAACGCAAAATGCGCAGAGAAAAAGCTGTGCTGTGGTCATGGTGAGGTGCCCCTCGTGGGAATGCAGTCATGTGATTGGCTGAAAACTAGGGAGGCATCTGATTGGCTACAGAGAGTTCCTTGTTGAAAAAAATCCAGAATCCAGCCAAGTCAGGAGAGTCCCAAAAATCCACAAATAAATACAGACCAGTTCACGAACAAATGCAAACAAGTTCACAAATGAAAAGCTTCTTTTAAATTCAAGTTTAACAGTTTGTATATAAATGTAACAACATACAAATACATTTTTGATGAAAATTATAAATATTTTTTTAATTCATATATTTATGGATTTATATGACATTTATTTAAAACGAAATGTATTTGTGAGAAGAGTAATTTATATATAAATAACAAAATACATTTGTGAATCCTTCTCTGTGCATTCATTATTAATGAGACTGAACTGACCCCATAATGTTGTGCTAAGTGACAAAGTACTTGAAGGTATGTTGGAAAGTGTGAGTAAAATTGTCTTTGTTTTCCATAAAACAAACGAATGACGAGGCCAATATTTGATATGAATATTGAAATTGACATTTTCTTGCCATAAATACATTAAATAGAAATTACATGTTTACAAGGATCCTTAAATTGTTTTAGTTTTTTTGTTTCTTTTTTAAGAATTACGAGCTTTGCACTGAGCTGGATATCTCGATATGACATATTGCACTGCACTTCCGTTTTACTTAGGACCTATATGAGACCTATTTGACTATATGTGTGTGCAGGTTTACTCTTTTTCTGACTCAAAATGTGTATGTATTGTAGCTGTGACTTGCTTTTTGGATGAGCATGATGGTTAATTGTGTCAAAGCTTGTTGCAAGCAATGAGCGATTATACTCAAACAATCCAATGTTCTCATTTCACACATTTAAGGTTAAGGTTTAAAAGGAGTTGCTAATTGGATAGATCAGGCTAGTTAGTGATATTAGTAGGTAGCTAGTTTGCTTGTTCTTTTGTTGATCTGTCGAAGGGAAGAGAAGAGGAAATCAACACCTGCTGTCTGGAGAACAGTACGTCTGCCCTCTTGTGAATCTCCCTGATGAGAGTCTGCGTTTCTCTCACACTGTAGTTGCTCTTCCTCTTCCTCTTCAGATGCTTCACCTGCAGGAAATCCAGCTTGGCAGCAATCAGGGGGACAGAAACCCCAGAGACACAGAGAGAGAGAAACAGAGAGAGACAACTGGGGTAGGGAAGAGAGAGAGAGCTGTGGAGGGAGCAATGGAAAATAATAAAGGAGGAAGGTAGGACAAAAGGGAAGGTGAGTGGAAAGAGGTTTACAAAGAGAAATAGATCACAGGTGTGAGTAAAGGGGGGGTGTGATTTGTAAAGGTGAGTCAATGTCTCGGAGCTTTTTTCAAATGGACAATGGTTTTCATCAGGGAGGAATCTGTCAGTATTCCCTGTGATGGTTTCTTCCTGGGAGACTGATCCCGGCTGTTACAATAGATGCTGACTCTGTGTAATGGCATGTGAGACTTTGAGTTGTAGAAATAAGCGTATGAAGTTGCAGAGGTCACACCTGGTTGGTAGTAGGATGAATCATCAAAAGCCTTCTTTTCTTCCAGTGGAGAGTTCCCTTTTGCCTTGATAAGGCAGTGATTTGAAGTAGCTAAGGCCACAAAGACAAGACTCGCCGGGTTTTCCACTTTCACCTTTCCACCCCGGGCCTGCACTGCTGCCAGGCGAGCGTACACAGAAGCATCACAGGTTGAAAGGACTCTGCAGTCTTCCTGTATGTAAAACAGAGAGCAGTTAATACATTATAGTGGATTACAGTATAGTGTGTGTAAAGTTTGGTAAAAAAAAAAAATTACAATATTTTCTCAGATGAATTTGTAGTGCACACAATTGGCCACCATCTATCCTTAAACCCTCAATTTGGAAAGGCAAAAACTAAAATTTAAAATACAAACTGGATTATATGTTTACATAAATATTTAGTGCCATAAGTAAATCTCTCACTTTCTTTTTGATGAGAAATGCAGTCATCTTAAACACTTTTGTTATTTGGCTTGTGAAGTGGAAACACCAAAAAGGTGTGTGTGTGTGTGTGTGTGTGTGTGTGTGTGTGTGTGTGTGTGTGTGTGTGTGTGTGTGTGTTTTTTAATCGATATTTGTTGGGGAATCATTTGAAATATATTACATTATATTTTGAGTGAGCTTTCTCATTAATAATTACCTAATAATATTAAAAAATGCATATTTGAGGTATGTAGGCTAAGAATATGTTGGCAGCAATCATCAGTGAAATATTGCTGATGCTCTGCAGCACATTGACACATTGCTGTTCGCTGGTAATTACTTCTCCTATTTCTCTACTATAAACAGACAATATCGACAATACATTTAATACATACGCTACGTAAACATAGTAAAACGATATAATCACAAGTGTAGCCTAGGGAGGTTTATTGTAAGTACATTTGACATGTGCGTTTCTTCTGTTAGCCTACACGTAGACGAAATAGCTTCATAAGCAATATGTGTTCTAAGGTTATGCCCTCCTGCATCTCACAAATATTTCGAATTAAGAAATAACGCTTTTCCGTGGCAGACTGCATTTCGCTATGAGGCAGTATTAACCTAACCAGGTGGGCACAGCACAATTTAATCCTAAAAAACAGAACTGTAACGCGGTAATGTGTATATTAACACCACCTCCAATAAAGCATGATCAAATATGAATACAACTTACCTTACAAACACAGATGTACCGCAATCAAAACAACATCGTAGAGGTGCAATTTAATGCTGCTTTAAAATACGGCTCGGAAATTACAGATTCCTCAAATTCAAGCTGCACACAGGACGTAATAGATGCAAATCGGATCGAATATTTTTCAAAATAATATTGAACCCTGCAATGAAAGCATTCTACCCCCCCCCCCCCCCCCTTTTTCTTTCTTTTTTTTTTTTACACAACACAGCATTATTTTTTACCATTCTGTTGGGTAAGACAGATTGATTCTCATAGATGTGATCTAAGAGATGTTTTTGTTGTTGAGGTAAAATATATTCAGAGTGAATCGGCTTCAGGGAATTCCTTTTCACTTTTAAAAAAAAATAAAAAACGGTCACATTCATCAAACCACAACACAGTTTGTCATTTTTACAATATTTCAGAGAGCATTCAAAGGTATCATTAGTTGTGCACCATTCCGGTCGCTTCTATTGGCCAATCCTCCACCGCGCCCACTTATGACGACATCGAATCTCGCTGGGCTCTTCCGGTTGCCGGGCATGTTCACTCACTGCTCTAAAATCCAAAAGGTACACACATTAAAACGCCAGTGACTTTATTAGTTGTCATCAGTTATGCGCTGCTCTGGTGCTACACTGCCAAATCCCTTCAGTTTCAGAGTTTCGTTGTCAACTTGTCAGACAAAAATGACGTGCTAACGCGCGATGCTAACGCTAGCTCACTAACTTGTGAGCAGCCTGAAGTGGAGGAGTCCAGGGGACCAGACGGAGGTGAGGATGGGTTCTGTTCGTTGGGCTTTCTGCTGCGGTTCGTGGACACCGAGTAGGTCCGACTGGCTGTTAGCTGCTCGCTGCATTCAGCGGGAGGAGAAAGAGAGGATCGGGCAGTTTGTGTTTGCTAAGGATGCCAAGTCAGCCATGGTGAGTCTGACTGTAAACTTTTTCTTCCTGTCTGTTTGTCTTACTTATGACACTACCCACTTGTCAAGTCAATGTATTCTTGTTATACACTGACGGTCTGTGTATCCTTTATCAGGCTGGCAGGTTGTTGCTGAGGAGATTTGTGTGTGAGAGGATGGGGATCCCCTGGTCAGAGATCAGACTGAAGCGATCCCCCAGAGGGAAACCTTACCTGGCATCACCTCTGAAGGTTCATACCATGATATATTATCCAACATATTTACGTAAAAAATATAAATACAGTTCTGCGGGTTTGATGCAGAACTTTATTTTGATGCACAGCACGAGTTTATACCAATTTGCCCACCAGTGGGTCAATGGCTGTGGTGATAAAGTCTATGAATTCACTTGTTGATAGTCGCTATCTACACCTACAGACACATACAGGTGGGATAATATACATAGATGTATACTATATTGGATGGAAGCAGCAAGCTGGTTGTTGAACTCAAGACCTAGTTTATAATTTATTAATTAAGACTTAGTTTCCTGTGTTTTGGTTACTGTTGACTGTAGTTTCCTGATGGACATTTTCCTTGTCGTATAATTGAAAATTACTATTTGATTCTGTCTTGCTGTTCTGTCAGGTCAGTTCAGATTCAGAAACCTGGAGTTTCAACCTGTCCCACCAGGGGGACTACGCTGTACTTGCTGCAGAGCAGGGGATGCAGGTGGGAGTGGATATCATGAAGACCACCATGCCAGGTAAATGCTCAGGGTAACAGATCATGGAGCATGGACAGTATCAATCAATATGGACACATACATTGAGATTTTATTTGTGAAAATGGCTTTCTTGCAATTAAGTGGCAAAAAATGAATCGGCTAAAGTCGTCAGTACAATTAAAGTGAATTGCTTATGTATTCTCCAAATCGACCACAAGGTGTCACTGTCGCCTTGTGTATATAAAAGGTCGATGCGAAGACTGCGTCTGTGTGTGTGTGACACTTTCAAATCTTATGGTGTTATGAAATACTTCTGAGAGACAGTCCGCACATCTCAAAACATGGGTGTGTTTGGATAATCTTAGGAGCGCTTGTTTCTTTCTCAGTCATACGCCTCTCTCCATCTTCCTCTTACCCTATTTTGCTTTCCCTCCATCTCCTCCCTTCTCCTTCTCTCTGTCTTTGTCTGTCCTTTTTTGTCGGTGTCTCCATGACTTTTTTCTCTCTCTGCTCTTCCCTTTCTTTGGCCTTCCTCCTTTCCCTCCAGGTAGCAGCTCTGTGCCGGAGTTTTTCCGCATCATGACTCGTCAGTTTACAGCGTACGAATGGAGCGTCATCCAATCAGCCGGCTTGGAGCACCAGCAGCTCGCCGCGTTCTACCGCCACTGGGTAACCATGGCAACCATACTACCCCTGTTATCACATTGCATTGCTGCTGGGCCCCACAAGCGTGCGTGTGCATCCTTGTGTGCGTGTGTGTGTGTAAAATAATATCATTGACAGTACCCTTTGAGTGTGTGTATTTGTGAATTTCCCTCCTAATTTTTCTGTTTTTCAAATTTTCTATCCTTTTCTTCATTTCCTACTCACAGGTGCAAAATATTCCTTTATTTCTTACTGCTCTCTGTTTTTTCTTTCCTTCCTCATGTATGATCTTCCTTACACACACACACACACACACACACACACACACACAGATGGACAGCAACATCAACGGTGGTGCTAAGTAAAGATGTTGTGAGATTGAGAGGGTGGCACAGAGACGTCAAGCTCTGATATCATCACCACACTGTTGACTAATGGCAGAGTTCGACGGTTGCCATAGCGATTAGCCTTGTAATACTGTTATTGTGGCTCATTGGCTACTGAGCATGGTTGGTTTTGGCTGGCCACACACACACATACACACGCACACACAGATTTGCTCTTTTGAATACACACCGTTATACATGTGTGCATAGATTCCCATCTGTTGTGGTTTAAAGTTATTGTGCTACTGAGCCAAAATACACCACACACACACACAAAAACAAAGAAGCACATACTGACTGTGATTCCCAGCTTTGTCAGGCATACAAATGTCCTTTTTCCTTATGTGCTGGCGATCATTTTCCACTTGTAACTGATCTGAGTCTATTCCCTTTTTTCACTAAGGCTTTGAAGGAGAGCTTTATCAAAGCCATCGGCACAGGTCTGGGCTTCAACCTGCAGAGGGTGGAGTTTCACCTGTCCTCTGAACCGCTAACACAGAAATATGTGCTGCGCCAGACCAAGATGCATCTAGATGAGGAGGAAGACGACGACTGGATATTTGAAGTGAGTCTGTTTGAAGTCATGTGTGAAACATAAGAAGTACAAAAATACTACCTACCAGGATTTAAGAAAAACAGCTTGTGTCTGTCAATTGACACTGAAAATTAAACTGAAAATTACCAAAACAGACTAAAGACAGATTTAAGACTGGTTTAATTTCCAGAAAAATTAGGCAAGAAAACATTGGATTCTTTTTTTTGTATTGCTTTTGCACCATGCCAAATGGTGCTTTGAGCACAAATTACAGAAATTGTAAATTTTTTTGGAAATGTTCTCTACTTTATTGACAAGACATAGCTGAGAGGATATATATACCACTAACTTAGCTTAGCATAAATAGCAGAGGTATGGAGTTGACAGAATCTGCCTACCAGCACCTCTAAGCTCAAAAATGATAGTATAGCCTAGTTTTATCCTATTCGTGTGATATCAGCTGGGCTCCGTTGGTTGCCTGGCAACCTCACAGTTACAGCGAGCCTCCGGGGAATTCACAGCGCCTAGCTAAGATATAGTCCCATACATAACCACCGTTACAGCCTGGCTTAAATGCTGCAACAAATAAGGGAGACCAGACGAGTTAAAAGTAATAAATACACATTTATTTTACAAGATAACCAAAAGGAACCAAACAAAATTCAACAACCAAACAAAAAAAGTCAGTAATCGGTGATGTAAGCGTGGATGTGTGAACATGTCACAAACAGGGTGGTCCGTGTTCCACTTATTAGTGCAAACAGGCTTGTTTGTAGTTTAGTATCATCTGGATGTATAGAGAAATGACATCTCCCCCCTTTGAAAGCATACGAATCACAGGTGGTCTTGCAGAGAAATAATGAAGTCATTACAATTAGGGGGCCTCCAAATGGCCCTCTAGCCCTCCTAACACTGTTTGAGGAGTGCACCTCTCTGTCAGGAAAAAAAAAATCATCTGTTCCCATCTATTTCCTAATTTATCTCCTCTTTTCTGCTCCTCTTCTCCCCTCACCTTCATTTCCCCGGCCTCTCCACTTCTCTCTTTGATGTTTCTTCTCCTCTTTCCGCTCTCTCGTCACCATCTATCTTTATTTTACTGTTCATCCCGTCCTCTGTCCCCCTGTATGTATCCCCCCTCCCCTCCGCTTACCCTTTCCTCCATGCCCGGTGGCGGAGGGATTAACAAGTGACTGCTAAAAGGTTACCACTGGTTTGAAAAGCCTGATGTTATGTCTCCTCGCCTCTCTCCATCCCTCGTGATGTCGTAGAGACTTAATGCTGTTTTAGTGTCTGTGTTTTCACACTGGGGAATAACAGCTCTCCTACATCGATCGCAGGAAATGCACAGGTCACCTTTTTAACATGTCGTGGGACAAAGTGAAATCATCGCAACACACGGGTTGTAGAATTTAAGGTACAAAGTATGAAGACTATAATGTTAATACCTTAATAAATACGGGCAAATTTAGTTAATTAGAGCTGAAACAGTAGATTGATTAATTTATTGTTGATGGAATATTAATCTGTAATCATTTTGATAGTCAAATTATTGATTGGGTCACTTAAAAAAATTCCAACAAATTTTCCAACATATGCTGATACTCCAATCTTTTTATTATCAGCATTTCCTGCTATTCTGTGCTTTATATAATTGTAGATGATGAAAACAAAGCCTATTAAGACGTTACCTACGGCTCACAGTGTTTGTGATTTACTAGTTTCTGACATTTCATAGGCAACATTTTTAATTAATTAATCAAGAATATGTATGAGGGCAAGGTTTGTTGACAAAGGACAATGTTGAGTAGTGGAATGTATAACAACTATCCATTGATCTAAAAAATGTTAATGTTGTTAGATTTTTGTTGATAAAAGAACTGGAGGCAGCTGTGGCTCTACTCGGTAGATTGATTTGATCCAGTCCGCATGCAGAAGTGTCAAATGACTCCAGAATCAGTGTGTCAATGAGCATTAGTTGAGCTCCTGGTAAGCAGGTGGCACCTTGCATAGCAGCCTCACTGTATGAATGTGTTTGTGAGTGTTATTAAAGCAACGCATGTAACACTGTAAAACAGCAAAATGACAAAATATTCACATTAATAAAAAAATATGTAGCTCTCCGTTGATTCCCAACATGTTTCAACACGCTCAACTTTTACTTAGCTTACACACATCAACATATGTTTGCTTTAGTATACATGAACAACTGCAGGTGAATTATACTTCATGCACGGAGTACACGTGTACAACATTGCAGTAAATGAGCAAATATTCTCATTTAAATACAGTCCCTGCTGATATTTCTCTCTATTTTCCCGTTCTTTCTATTTCTCCCTTACTCTCTGCCATTTTGTAACTTAACCCCCACTACACAGCACCACCTGTTCCTCCCACATATACACACTCAGCTTTTGGCCTTTAATGTCCAAGCATATTTTTTTACAGCTAGCAGTCAATAGCATTTGAGAATTTATGGAATGGACACAATTCCAACACAAAAAAAAACAACCTTTGAAAGGATGTTTGTTTTTTTTAAAATGGAGTCTCAATAGAATACATGTTTAGTGTGTAGCGTTTCAAATGTAAACACAGGATGCAATAACATCAATCATGCTTCATGTTGGAAGTAGGGATGTCAACAGTGAGAAGAAATCTGCTTAAATGTACATAACCAAGGCTGGAAAACTAGATATGAATCAGATTTCACCAGACATATGAATCAATCATGCTGTAGAATGGATTCATATCATAAAGCTAGGCATTGCATGCTTGATGTTTCCTGGTATCGCAGGCACAGTTTTTGCTTGGGAAGCGATGTTTGACTTAAACACAGCAGTTATCTGACTGAACCTTCACTCGCTCTCAAGATATTCACATACATTTATTCAATAGATATATCCGTATGAACCTTTGATAAGGTGACATGCATCATTTGTCATATAAGATTGGCTAAGAATGTTAATACGTGTGAAGGTTTTATTTTTTATTTGTGTGTTGTGTGTGTGTGTGTGTGTGTTGTGTGTGTGTGTGTGTGTGTGTGTGTGTGTGTGTGTGTGTGTGTGTGTGTGTGTGTGTGTGTGTGTGTGTGTGTGTGTGTGTGTGTGTGTGTGTGTGTGTGTGTGTGTGTGTGTGTGTGTGTGTGTGTGTGTGTGTGTGTGTGTGTGTGTGTGTGTGTCCAGGAGAGCTTGCTGGATCCTGACCATCATGTTGCTGTAGCACTCGGATCAGCAGGCTCTGCCGCGGTAAGGACACAAAACAATTCCGTTGACTCTCATTCGGAATGATTTTTCAGGATGCGTGACTTAATAGAGCTTTCTAAATATGCCCTGAATATTGCATTTAGCTCCTTTAAAGTTTAATTCAACACCAGGCTGAAACGTAGTGTACTAACACATTCACACCTGTACATTATTGCAGTAAATCAAACCACTGGAGTTCAGAAAGGAAGCCATGGGGTGTAATGTTACGCTTTAAGCCGGACTTCAATTTAAACAGCATATTACAGGTTATACTTTATTATAGCCATGTATAATTAATACACAAGAATTGGTTTGTATGATTCATAATCTTATTATGACAATGCGAAAAATTTGAAAATGAATTGATGCAATGATGAATAGACGGTTATCTACAACCATTTCTACAATTTGATATGGGTTTTACATTATCTATTAAATTAGAATGCCAAACATGTTAGGTTTAATCTTCTTAAAAATGTAACTATTAGTTGCAGCAATATGAGACCCTATTTCGGTAATAAGTCTCTCTTCCTCCCTCTACCTTTCAGCCTCTTCGTCCATCTCTTGCCCCGCCCACCTCATTTATGCCGCTCTCATTCAGTGACCTCATCGCCTCCGCCTCACCTCTGACAGAGGAAGACGCTGCCTACTGGGACAGCTTCAAGATGAAGGCTGAAGCTCCACAGAGACAGAGAGAAATACACACATCCAAACAACCACCCATCACACACTGACCCTCACCAGTGCTACACACACACACACACACACACACACACACACACACACACACACACACACACAAACAGCTTTCATAAGTGCCAAAAAAGAAACACACTGACACTGAAGCTGCTTTCTCATTCAACACAAGTCCTGATAAGTCAAGTTTATTTTGAAAACCAAAGATCACAGGTTTGTCTCAGAGGACTTCAGTGTCCATACGGCATCTGACACCTTCTATCTTTAGATCCTCAAACCAGATGGAGAAAAACACAAAAAGGGCGAAACACACTCAATGTGTACACACACACACACACACACAAATGCAGTGCATCAACCCATTTATTGTAGATTGATATCCTGTGAAATGGATTAACTTCCTGTGTATTTTCAGAGTACACTTGTCAAAGCGGCTCGTTATTGATGCTTTTATACCCTCAAATACACGCTGTATATAATGTAAGATAAGTAAGGCAGAATAATAGATAAATAGATGATTAATGGACCCTCTTTTAATTTGGTCAAATCCCAATGTGGATCCTATGTTTGGGCAAATAAAGAGTTTTACTGAATGGCAATGGCAGTGTTGGTGTTCACTTAACAAAGTATTTTTTTCACTCAAGGCCTTTATCTTTTATTCTCTTTTTTCTTTTTCTCCGGCAATCGTGAGTTCAATGCAGCGCAACATATAAAGTATTGGATTACTACTGCAGTTTCTGCCGCTATATTTAGGCAAAATATTTTTGTTTGCCTCGTAACTGCAGGTGACCTATTTTGGATGAGCCCGTGTATCACTGGTAGTAAATCCTTAGCCGACAGCCAAATACACCATCCAAAACAATAAAGTGAGCAGACTGCTTCCTGCTGCTGTGTCTCTGGCCACTGAGCTGCAGCGCTGCACTTTGGGGCCAGTTAACGGTAGTGGCTGAGGAGTCAGCAGTCAATCAATGTCAAACGGTCAATACAAGGTGTTTGGAGAAATTATAGGTCACTGTTAAGACGAGGGGTCCTTGACTATGCAGCCACCTACACACAGAAATTATCTCATTAGCTCCTGGTGGAGATAATAATGGCTAGCTGTCTAAGTGAAACCAATATTTATGAGTCAGCTCAGTGCCAAAGAAGTCAAGTTTCTATTGGCTTTAAAGATTTCTAACGGACAAATATATATAAAATATAAAAACGACCCGAGGTATCACGTGGACATGTGACGTTTTGCACCTGGTATCTGACACAACTATACTTACTGCTCATCTTCAGGTCCTGTATGTCTTTTTTCTTTATTTCTTCCAGCTTCTTTCTATAATTTGTTTCTTACCATTAATTGTGCTGTTTTATAATCAAGGGATGTGATGATATGGTAACCTGCTGTGTAGATGGCTTCACAAGGTCCTTTGTATTTGCATGCGAGACACAAATATACACAGTAGGTCAGAGACAAAGTGTAGTCTTTGAGGTGGAGTAGTGGAGCATGTGCATGCACATGGGAGTGTTTTGAGAGAAGGACATAGTTCTTGAAAACACAGATGGAGTCATTGCCTTAAGCTGGAGTGAATTTTGCCTTTCTGCCACCCTAATTTTTAAATCGCCAGCTGTGTCAGACTGGAGTCATACAGGCTTTCTTTAGAGAGAGGTCATTTTAGTTTCCTCCGGTTTACTGGCGGGTCAGAGAGGAGACAAGAGTGCCTTGGGCATCAGTCTGAGAATGTACCTGGCTCAGCCTGCTGCTGAGGATAAGAGCAAAGTTTGTCCTTCTGGAGGAGGGGGTATCTTGTGCCACATTTGGACTTTCATTGGAATTCTTTAACATTTTCAGCTTCAAAGTAGCATAAATGTTTTTTTCAGCCCCTACTTTACAACTGTTAGTGTGATAGCCTAACATTTGTACTGTGAAAGTTAGAGCCCAAACAAAAACTACATTTCACTTCATTGCATAATGTGTTTTACATCATGTAAATTGAACAAGAAAACTATGTATGAAAGCCTGACCATAGCAATGTATGTATTGGCTGAGCAAGTACTGATAGTAGTATAGTATGCCGAAAAAGTCACGAAAAAAGGGATAGTATAATGTGTCAATAAAAGTCGTAGTGGAGTATGTTGAAAAAAGTTCTAGAATAGTAGAAAAAAATAGAGTACTCATAGTACAGCGTGTCAAAAACAGCCATAACAAAATGAATGGTATATTATGTTGAAAAAAGTCATGGAACACGACGTAAAAGACATGGTATAATATGTTGAATGAAGTCATGAAAAAGTCATAGTATATTGAAAAAAGTAAATGGTAATAACAGCAGTACCTCAATTGTCAACAATATACAACAAATGTTGGGGTCCTTCCACTGATCAATGTTTGACCAACAAATGATACACAAGTACAACAATTAAAAACAGACGTTGCGTCTCATAAATATTCAAAGGAGAGAATAAATAAATATTAAATACTGTGGGTCGCAGTCACATTTGTTATGTTCTGATGGCCCACTGAGAGAAACTGTTCTTTAGTCTATTTGCACAGCATTAAATGCTCCTGTACCACTTCCTGAGGGCAGCAGGCTGAACAGGTGGTGTTCAGGGTGGGATTGATCCTTAATTATGTTCCTGGCTCTGGATCGGCACCAAGAGCTGGAGATGTCTTCCAGGGAAGGCAGAGGGCAGCTGGTGATTCTCTCTGCTGTCAGAGCTCTCCTGTCTGGTGCTTAGCAGCCGGCGCGCCGCACAGTAATGCCAGCACACTCTCAATGGTGGTGGCGGTAAATAGACACCATCAGCTTCTCCTCCAGGCTGTTTCTTCTGAGCACTCTTAAAGAGTTGTGAAGTCGCTGCTGGCGCTGTTGTGTTTGCACACCGGGAGAGCTCCTCAGAGGTGTGTGTTCCCAGGAATTTGGAGACTGAGAGGAACCTGAAGGGTGGAGAGTAAGTAAGCAGGAATACTTTTGTTTTCATATAAACTTGCCAAATAATTAATTTGTATATATATTCATATATATAATGAATAGTATGAATTTATAGGCTATATCTATTAGGAGAGTGTCTATATTTTTAAACATGCAATGTCTCTAATCTCAACAATTAATCTGTTTCAATGTTCCTGGCTGGTAGTCATACAATATCCCACTTTTCTGCAACGTGTGTGTCCACCTGAAACAGCAGGTTCTGGGAGAGCTGTGAGCTTTGGTTGCATCTGGTCTGCTGTAAGTCGATTAAATTCAAACTATGGTATCGTCAAAAAAGTAATAAAATCTGATTTTCATTATGTTGATCAAAATCAAATCAGGTTTGTCATTTGTATTTATTATTGTCATCACCCAACTGAAAATGTAATGCACATGTTTTCCACATTTTCTTCAATAAAGGTGCTCTGGGTATTTTGCAACCATCATGTCATGTGTGCAGAAATAAAATAAATGGCAATGACATGCAAACTGGAAGCATCAGTAGATCATTAATACATGATATAGATTCTAAATGGATGATCATTGTTGCAGAAATCAAAGTTAAGAATTATAATTACCACAGTACGTTGCCCTTCATAGAACTATAATTGCTAAATATGTCAAAAAATGTATTTAAACTTTCCAATGTCTTCTTGTCTTATTTTTATTTCTAATAAAACATTGCCTTCATCTTGCACGTTGGACATATCAAGTCGCCAACATGAACCATCTTTGTTTCACAGAATAATGATATTAATTACTGTATCCCTCATCATTCAGCTGCATGAATCCTAAAATCCAACAGGTGCCTAGATTATAGTGGATTATAGATGCAATTCATTTTGTCCTTTGCAGCACATATAAACGGTGCGGTCTTGAGAAGTTTATAAAGTTTTTATAAGAACAAGGATTTTCTCTTGGCAGAAAGTTTTCCCCAATTTCGCTCCACACAGCAGAAAGAAAGCAGGCAAACTGCTGACTGGTTGAATTGTGCAAAATGCCACTAAACCTAATAATCCTAATGCTTACCTTAATCTTCAACCCAATACCTAACATCCTTCAAGCAGTGAGAACAAATTATTTAAAGTAATATTTTACTTTTCGTTTTTTCCCTGGACACACACACACACACACACACACACAGGTTTCTGGGATATGACATTTGCTCACCCATCCCTATGCAGCACAAGTGGCCTTAAGACACACATTCACACAACTTAATCACAACCACCGTCGCTGGCCTATTTTCAGTATGTAACTGGGGCATCTACATCCAGTCAGCTGTATTAATGCAAACCTGTGTGTGTGTGTGTGTGTGTGTGTGTGTGTGTGTGTGTGTGTGTGTGTGTGTGTGTGTGTGTGTGTGTGTGTGTGTGTGTGTGTGTGTGTGTGTTCCCAGCCATCTGCACAAATGCAAGCCAGTGCTGCGGGCAGAACGCTAGCATCAGTCACAAGGGCATGATGGCGAAGAGGAGGTGGGAGGAGCCAACAAGAGAGAAATACAGAGGGAACAAGGGGTGTAGGGTAAGAAACAACAGATGAAATGAAATTAAAATGAAGAGGATTAGAATACAAAAAAAGAAGTTAAGAGGTTAAATAACAAAAGGATTATACGGATCTTGAGAAAAATAGAACGGCCACCACTCAAAACAAGCATCTTCTTCTGTGGCGTTAAAGCCAGATGCAGAAAGCAGTGACTTAAATCAATCTTGAAGGAAGAGACTTAAATCTGTACGAAATTACCTTCATGCCAGATTTGTTTAATTAAGGCATTAAGATCAATTCACAAAAGATGTTTTTTTATGTCAGTCAAAATTAACTATACTTATGGATGCTGAATAGTCATTCCCAATAAAACTAACAGTCTTCATTTCATTGCTTGAGTCATTACATACAAAATTGTTGATCAAATTTTATACCTTTCTTTATCATTTTTTCCTGGGAATGTCTCCTAAATTGAACAATTGCTCTCAGGTGAACTTCAGCTTTCACTCACAAGGAGGTGTGTGAAGGTTTAGTTGTAATCAATGACGAGCCACTTGTTCACAGTCACTCAGGGATGAATCCCATGAACCCTCACTTGGCAAGCATATATGAACCGAGCAGGACATAGTGTGGACCATTTCTGCAATTCTGTGTCACAGAAATGGAAGGTCAGCATCGTGGAAGAGAGTTGATGATTTGGGGAGGAAGGGGACAAAACAGAGGAAGAGGGAGAAGAGGCCAAATACATCGGCAGATTCCTAAAGAAATCAGGGCTACAGTTGTGGACCATGTTTTCACTCACGGCCTCACAATGGCTGAGGCTGGTCGGAGGGTGCAACCAAATGTTGGAAGAACCACTGTGAATTGAAGCTTTACCAAAAGGGTGTTTTTTATGTTTGTTCTAAATAAGTGACTGTAGTGTATTTTTCTTTTGCACAATGCTGTAGAATTGCAAAGACCATAGTAAACATGTGAAATGTTTGGCTTGTACTCACTTGCACATCACGTGCACGTCTTTAAAATGATGTAGTAAATGCGAAAACAAATTTTTTATTTGTGTCATTAAGCAGTCTTGAAGAAGTAAATGAAAATGCATTTTGGATGATTTATTACAAATTTGATTTATGAGTCCCATAACACAGCTTTGACATAGAAATGAAAACGCCTTTCTGTTAATGCATTTTCATTTTCAAATCGGATATTTCAAATTAAATTTTGGTAACTATTTGCTGGGGCATCTTATGAAAATTAAATCTAAATACGACGTTAATGTCCTTTTCTTTTTCATTTGAATTAAGTTACAAAATGAGCTTGAGTCTTGAAGAAGAAAAAGAAAATGTAGTTTGGATGATTTATTATTAATTTTATTTATGAGTCAAACAATGCAGCTATATTCTGAATTAATTTAATTATGGTACAGATTTGCTTCTATATATGTGGAGCATAAAGCCAATGAATGAATCTGCATGAGTGGAAGATGGTTTGATGTCCTGTCAAAGTGTCGGAACAATACATGACGACAACAATACATGAACATGAAAATACATTATGAGAATTTAAAAAAAACATGAAATGTGTCTCGGAATGCTCAAGCACACGCACGCACGCACACCCACACGCATTAACGCACGCGCGTCCGTCATTGCCGTGGAAACAGAACTAAACAGACCGATGACACCAGAGCAGGTATAAAAGGTGTAACAGCCAGAGTATAACAGAACAGCGCACTACCAGTTAACGCCACACGGTGGCGCCTCCTTTTGTTTGGTCACTTGATATCACCTTTCTCCCCTAGTCGACTTCCTTGACTTCAGTAATGTGGACGCTGGTGAAGGCTACAGGTCACGAACTACTTCTTCCTCCGTTTATTGTTTTGCGGAGGGTAATAGTTTATGCCGTGAGACCTGGCTTGTATGGTCTGTATCTGTGAATAAATGTACAGTGCGGAAATCCCTCCACTTCGTCTCCGGCCTCACAACTTTATTTCGTGCTGGAGCTGAGCTATTAGCATCCGTGGCTAAGCTTCTCGCCAACCCCACGTTACAAACGGCTGTCGACCATTTTGTGTACTCTTTTCGCGCTTGGACTTGACACGACTTGGTTAAACTGGAGAGTTGACCCGAACGGTAGAGTTTCACATCGCTGGATAAAAGGACCCTGGACGCATCTTTGCTAGGAAGCCACGAGAGGATCGTCAACGAGCTACTGCGGGAAAGAAGAGGCCGAGGAAGCCGCTCCGGGATGCGGATCCAGGAGCAGCACCAGCAGGGCCCGGATCTGAACCACGCCATCGGGGTAGGACAACTTTGTTGGTTTGGTTTTTGCGTTTTACTTGTTGATGTATCCCTTAAATACGCTAAAAGCGCCCAAAGTCCAGAAATCAGTGTCACGTTTGGAGTTTGACAGTGAAGAGTTCACATCAGTTCATGATGACTGACTGGGAAACCCCACATTTGGTGAAAGCAGACACTCGCTCTACGATGTATTTTTGTAAAATAAATATTTGTGGGTCAGAATGTGTTAAATATAGCCGGAGAACCGTGGAGTGTTGTAATAGAAAGTGTGGTGGTAGGGAAGTTGTGTGGTTTTGGTTTGAACTGAAGGCGCCGAATCTTCCACATCTGACATGGGCTGTATCCGAAACCGCATACTACCGTACTGCCTACTACATACTGCGTTAGTATATACTGTATACTGCGTACTGAATGTGGGATTCAGTATGCTACTTCAGCAGACCGACGCCGTTCACGCCGCAGTATGCAGTATGCAAGTTTCCCACAATGCATTTCGTGGCGACCGGCAGAGTAGTTTTAAAACAGGCGCAAAGCTGTTTTATTTCTCGCTGTAGCGCTGTTATTATGTCACTTTATTACATTTTAATATTTTTTCATGCGAGAAAGTAACCGTTTAGATCCCCAATGTGCGGTTAGTTTACCCAAATGACGGCTGTTTAGTAATTTGCCTCGATGTTTTCGGAGAAGTGAAGCTCCGGAAGGAGCGGGTCGTCTCAGAGGCAGCTGCCCGTCTCCAGAGGTGTTCCGCCGGCCAACATGCGTCGTCGTCCCGGGGGAGACGGCAAGCTAGTTATCGTAACCGCTGTTTGTAGTGGACAGTATACAGTATAGTCTCGGGAGCTCTGCATGTACAGAAATCACCAAATATTAATTAAAAAAAGTTTGAATTAACAGAGTACTTTTTTTTTTTTTACAACAGCCTGGATTTCTATTGTACCTATATAGCTTTCGTCACAATAATCAAGTAGCCTATGCACTGTACTTATGTAAACAAATATAAACGCCGTACTGCTCCGGAGTACGTGACGACGTCATGAGGCTTATGGACGGTATAAAAGGTTTGCAGAGGCGGGAAAAAACTGAGGGAGACAAAGGAGAACAGCAAAAACTAAAGAATACCGTAAATGTCATATTTATCTGTAGTAAGAGGCCACAATGTGGCACAAAGAAGACGGAGGTGGGAGAGGACCAGGATGAATCTTCTTTCATTCATATGTGAATATGAATATGAAGTCAATGTAAGTAAACCAAACATTTATAAGTGTCAGTTAGGGGTAGTTGTAGTTCTTAACCTGGGCATACAGTTGTGCCAGATAAGTCAATAAATAATATTCAGAGATAAACACGTTTATTAAGAAACAATTTATAAGGCCTTCTTGAAACAGTTAACTTAAAATAAGAGAACTTGAACAGTCATGTGAAGTGATACAACAAAGAAAACACATTTGCCCCTGCTCCCACAGGCTGCGCCTCGAGGGCAATATTTGCAATTAAATGCCCACACTCCTGTGGTCCGCCTCTTCTTGGGAGAGGGGGACTTAAGGCGAGACTTCCGCCTTTCAAGGCGGACAGTAAATGCCTTGGTCCAGGCTTTGGGGTGTGGCAAGGACCACGGATGGGGAGACGCCCTGGAGGTTGCAGTCTTCCTCTACTGGCTGGCCAGTGCCACCTCGTATCGGGTGGTATCGGAGGGCTTCGATATCCCCACCAGCACAGTCCACGATATCGTGCATCGGGTGGCAGACAGCATCATGGCCATCTATGCCAGGGTGGTGCGTTTTCCTGCTGCAGATGAGCTGGAGGGCATTGGGGAAGGCTTTGCCCACCTTGCTGGCTCCCGTGCCTTTTGCCGTGTTGTTGGCTGCATCGACGGGACGCACATCAGGATAAAGCCACCTGCAGCAAACAAGGACGATTACCTGAACAGGTATGCTGCATACAAAGTTCTATTTAATCCCATCTTAATTAGGGCTGCAACTAACGATTATTTTCATTATTGATTAATCTGAAGATTATTTAAATAATGAATCGATTAGTTGTTTGGTCAATAAAATGTTAAAAAAATGTTGAAAAATATCAATCACTGTTTCCCAAACCACACGATGACATCCTCAAATGTCTTGTTTTGTCCACAAACCAAAGAGATACTCAGTTTATTGTCATAAAGGAACAAAGAAACCAGAAATATTCACATGTAAGAAGCTAGAATCAGAGAATTTGGACTTCTTTTTTCTACTCAAACCGACACTTTGAGTATCAAAATAGTTGACGATTAATTTAATAATCGATTATTGTTCAATTTATTGATTAATTGTTGCAGCTCTATTGTTAAATTTTTCTTTTTACACAGGAAGCTATTCCACTCGATCCAGCTTCAGGCAGTCTGTGACCATAAGGGCTTCTTCCTGAACACATTCACTGGTATGGATGGTAAATCAATATTTAACAGAATGATAATAGGCCTAATTACTTTGACCTGGATTACATTGATGTGTGATTTTTACATTTTTTTTAGGAATATCGATTGCTTTTATTTGTGATTTAAAAGGTCTGTATCAGAAGTGTTTACAATCAAGTACTCACTTTCTTTTTTTTCACGACCACTACTTACAGGCCTACCTGGTGCAGTCCATGATGCACGGGTCCTGCGGTGGAGCTCGATGTACCATCGGCAGCTCTACCCTCCACCGGGCTGGATCATCCTTGGAGATGGGGGTTATCCCTGCCTGGCGACACCCATCTCCCTAATAACCCCATACAGGGAGCCGGTGCAGAATCCTGTGCAGGCCAGGTACAATCGGCATCACTCCAGGGCCAGATGTGTGGTGGAGAGGGCATTTGGGATGATGAAAACCCGGTGGCGCAGCATCTTCCTGAAGGCTCTTGAGGTAAAAGAGAGCATAAGATGTGTGTAAATGTAACTAGTACGTAATGGCTGACAGCTTAGCAGTACATTATAGAGAAGTACAGGTAAAAAAAAATAGTTTACACAGCATTTTAATAAATTAGGATTGAAATGATTTTGGTTTTATGCAGTTACATAACTCACCTCTTTGTTTCTGTAGGTTAAATCTACCTTTGTCCCGGTGGTGGTGTCCACCTGTGCCTTCCTCCACAACCTCTCCATCCACAACGGGGATTTGGTGGAGCCAGATGTGGAGGAAGGGGTGGACCATGGAGACGAGGAGGAGCAGGCATACCAGCCCGGAGACCAAATGCCAGGGGACAATGTACGAGACAGACTGGCAGCAGAGGTCTCAGCTCCTGGAGCCGTCGTCCCTGCACTGCAGGAGCATGACTATTAGTCAAAGAATTTATTTGTATCTATTATTTTGTATATAGTTGACATAAGTATAAGCCCTGTGAAGACAATCTGTAAAAATAAAATCTACTAATCAAATAGAATCTGCCTCGCCAGGATGTTTTTAGTTAAGGAATATTTGGAAATGTACCTGAGGGTTAATAGTAACCATTCTCAAAACAGTATTAGCAACTAGGCAATTAATGTCATGCGTGTACAAAATATAACATACAATAACATTTATGCAAGATGTCATACTGTTATATGACATCTTGCATAAATGTTATATGAATATGTTTTCTGGGATGACATAATTTGAACACCAGTGACACTAGAAACAAATATAAACACACAAATGCAATTTATTTTTTTAAAACTTTCTCCAACATCAGCATTAATGACCTCTCCCTTCTCTCCTCCCTTTCTGCATTCTCTTTCTCTCTTTGCTCAGTCCACTCTCTCCATTCTCTCTCCCTCTTCTCTTCTTTCTCCAATCGCTCTCTCTCCTTCCTCTCCTCTCTCTCCAGCTGCTCTCTCTCCCTCTTGTCTTCTCTCTCCAATCGCTCTCTCTCCTTCCTCTCCTCTCTCTCCAGCTGCTCTCTCTCCCTCTTCTCTTCTTTCTCCAATCGCTCTCTCTCCTTCCTCTCCTCTCTCTCCAGTGCTTCTCTTTCTCGTCTTTCCTCCCTCTCCAAACATATTCTTTCCCTCTCCTCATCCTTCTCTGACACTTTAGAAAAGAGCTGAAGCCACTCGGACCCCCTCTTCCTCTTGGCCACTGGTGGCTCTGAGGTGGCTTCCCTTGGAGAGGGAGGAGAGGCCACTACCACATCCTGGCTGGATGAATCAATTGAGACCGGAGGCACAATGCTGGGCCTCCGGCCCAAAAACTCATCCATTAATGTAAACCACCTCCAGGATGCGGCAGTGGCCTCTCCTCCCTCTGTGCTTACTCCCGTCTTGGGGGCTTTCAACTCCTACACAACACAATATACACACACACACAATACACACACACACACACACTTGAAGCATCTTAAACATTTATACAACCTCATTTATCTTTTATATTTTCTAATTTAACATGTCTTGTGTACCTCTATGTTGACAAGTGATTGCATTGCAGAAGGTCTAACAGAACGTGTGGAGGCCACTTTGCCAGCTTGATAACTTACCTTATATTTTTGTTTGAGGTTCTCCCACTTTCTTTTAACCTTGGTGGGCTCCACCTTCCCCACCAAGGCATTTACTCTGACAAACTCTCTGAATAAAATAAAATAAACGTAGTTACTTCAACAACAAGTTAATCCAACGTACCGGTATTATAATTCAAAAATCTAACAGAGGAGCACGACAAGATGAATTATGTAAGACTATCGCCTTCATTAAACGGCTTCGGAGTAATTATGATGGTTAACTGACTTATTGCAGGAGCTACGACGTCTCCCTCTGTCCCTCCCTCTCCCGAGCAACATCAGCGCCCACGAACCGATATCCCCACCGACTGTCCCTCGTCTCAGCGGCACCGTGACAGAAATGCGCGCCGTAACATGTAAACTATTTAGCTTTTATATACTTAACTATTCAATTATTGAACTATTAACAACCAAACTTACTCGAAACCCTTTTGTGCGGCATTTCGCCTTCCGCTGAAAAGGCTGTCGTTGGCTGCGCGCCACTCGATCAGCCGCTCCGTGTCCTGCTCTGTCCCTAATTAAAAAGAAATAAAACACGATACGTAACGTGACATTAGTGTTTAGTTGTTTTCTGATCACTCGCGTACACCAAATTAAGAAGGAGACAATTTAAATGTGATACTTACATTTGTATTCCCCTGCACCGCTCTCTTGCTCCGCCATTATTGGATTTATCCAGGCTCCAGCGCATTGCATTGTGGGAAACAGTAGGCAGAGTAGACTGGTCGGATGCATACTGGAAATATTCTCCGAATCAGTACGACATCCGGGAACTTTTCGCATACTGCAGATTTTGCTTTTGTTTGCATACTGCATACTACATTTTGGCCAAATCAGTACGTACTAGCAGTATAGTATGCGGTTTCGGATACAGCCATGGAGATTTGTGAAAAAAATGGCGCCGGAGCCATATTTCATAAAATTCCAAACAGGTGTTTTAGTTGTGCACCATGGCAACGACGGAAGTGTTCAGGCCGAACGTCAGGACGCGGTGTACAGGTGCAGTGAAGCCGGGCTCGATGCGACCCTGAAATGCGGTCGAGTCTCTTGTACATGTTAGGTCTCTGTCAACAGTCTTCTCATGAAACATCATTGAATGAAGGTTATCACACGGTTTTTGGCATCATACTCTGAAAAGCCAGCAATATCTGAAAAATTATCTCACCTGTGGCCTTCAAAATTTCTACAGTGTATATCTGTTACTAATAGCCTCCAGACATGGAATATCAGGGGTGTAGCTCAATGATAACCTTGTATGGTAGGTACTTAAAATGTGGCTTGTTGAAATGAAGTAGCACATTTGAAGAGTGGCTGAGCTCCCATTTTTGCAGATAAAAGACTTCTTTCACTTGGTGTTAGCTTAAACATTCTACAAAATATGGTCTCTCTCAGATGATTAGTTTCACAGATAGTAAGGCTCAAAAATGGAAGTAAACACATCTTTGCCCAACTTCAGAGTCAGATTCCAAAAAACTGCCAAGTGTCAGGTCCAAACTTACTTCAATCATATTAAAAAACCAGGAGGGTAATTTGCCTCAATTTGTCGCAGTGATTTTTTAAAATCCTGATATTGGTGGGGTTTTTGTGGCCGTTTTTAGTACTGCATATCCCAACAGCCTACCAGTAAACATCACAGGAGGGCAATTCAATTGTGTTTTTTACCATTTACCAAAGACTTACATGTGACTAAATGCTACTGATAAATTAACCTTACGAAAACATTAAAATGTAGCACAGTTACACAGGCAATAAGTCCTTGAATGTGAGTTAAACATGCTTAAAGCAGCTTTTAATGTCTTAAACCATGAACTAACATAGCATAATATTGAAGAGTGTACATTTTGTCATACTTTAAGTATATAAATTACACAACCAAATCAAATTATAATCTTAATTTGAGCATAAAGATTTTACATTACAGTAGAAAATTCTCCAAAGTTTGATATTGAATAACAGTTTGTCTCTATGCTCACTGTGAGGGATGACACATTTTTCATCTTTTAGATCCAATTCCTTCATCACATTCATTAATTTGGCAGTCACTTTACAAATTGTCTAATGTACATCTCTGTTGTGCTCATCTTTTTTGATGGCATACATGCGCCCAGTTTCTGTAGAGGGAACGTCAATCCTTGCAATTCTAGCCTGCAGTGCACATTGCACGTCTTCTCTTCTTGGCCAGTAGAAACTCTTGGCAGGGCCATGTGGGTGCATGAACTGAACCAGTACATCTTCATTTTGATCTGAAACATCTCTGATACCTCCTATCCACCATTTCTGATCATACACACAACTCACATATTGTCTAGTGAGCATAGAGACAAACTGTTATTCAATATCAAACTTTGGAGACTTTTGTACTAATGTAAAATCTTTATGCTCAAATTAAGATTATAATTTGATTTGGTTGTGTAATCTGTGTGTATGTTTAAAGTATGACAAAATGTGCAGTCATCAATATTATGCTATCATATTTGTTTATTAGGGGTGTAACGGTACACAAAAATCTCGGTTCGGTACGTACCTCGGTTTTGAGGTCACGGTTCGGTTCATTTTCGGTACAGTAAGAAAACAAAATGCAAAATATAAAAGTGCTAGTTGTTTATTACTTTTGTGCTTTTAACAGTAGGAACATGCACTGGAGCTAGAATGCTGCTCAAAAATATAAATACAAGTATTTAAAATATTTATTTAAAAAATAAAAATAAATAAAAATAACAGACTGTTTCTTTAAAAAATTTAATTATTTTCTCCATCTGATGTGCAAAATTGAACAGTTGCAACACTAAATAGTTTCAAGTTGTTGCTCAGATTAAATAACATGAATAAGGCTCAGACTGTTTTTTTAAAAACAAATCTTTTCTCCATCTGATGTGCAAAATTGAACAGGGCAGGGAGAGGCTGTTTAAATGCGGTGGGGAGCTGTGTTTGCACTAAAGTTACGCTCGTCTTTCTCCTCGTTGTAGCGATGTTCACGTGGGGGTGGTGCCGTTTCAAATGCGTCAACAGGTTTGACGTGTTGCCAGAAACATACCCGACCTCACATGAACAATGTCGGCAAACCGCTTTGCCGAAGTGTTCCCAAACGGGAGACCTTAATGTCGCGGGAGGGTCCTCCAACTCTGGCGTGTTGCCAACGCTAGCGGCATTAGCCATGACGTCCGCTACGACTGCTGTTTATTGTGTCGCGGTGTGCGCAACTGCGCATGTGCGGCTGCAGCACGCTCCACAAATGCGGTCCTCTACTTAATATGTCCGTATGGAAACTCGTTCGGTACGCCTCCGTTCCGAACCGAGCACCCCGTACCGAAACGGTTCAATACAAATACATGTACCGTTACACCCCTATTGTTTATAGTTTAAGACATAAAAGCTGCTTTCAGCATGTTCAACTCACATTCAAGGACTTATTGCCTCTGTACAACTGTGCTACATTCTTTTTGTAAGGCTAAATTTATCATTAGCATTTAGTCACATGTAAATGGTAAAAAAACACAATTGAATTGCCCTGCTGTGATAGGCTATTAGGACATGCAGTACCAAAAACGGCCACAAAACCCCCACCAATATCAGGATTTTAAAAAATCATTGTGACAAAATGAGGCAAAACACCCTCCTGATTTTTTAATATAATTTTAACAAGAATTTGATCTTTCAAAAAAGTAAGTTTGGATCTGATACTTGTCAGTTTTTTGGAATATGAATCTGAAGTTGGGCAAAGATGTGTTCACTTCCATTTTCTAATCATCTAAGAGAGACCATATTTTGTAGAATTTTAAAGCTAACACCAGAGATAAAGGCAGACGTGATAGAAGTCTTTTATCTGCAAAAATGGGAGCTCAGCCACGCTTCGAATTTACTACTTCATTTCAACAAGCCACATTTTAAGTGCCTACCATACTAGGTTATCATTGAGCTACACCCCTGATATTTCATACAACAGATATACACTGTAGAAATTTTGAAGGCCACAGGTGAGATAGTTTTCCAGATATTGCTGTTTAAAAATGGCTTTTCAGAGCATGATGCCAAAAACCGTCTAAACTACCCTTCATTCAATGACGTTTCATGAGAAAACAGGTGGGAGGCATTTGATGAAATTACACAGAATGACCCCTCTGTCTTGAAGCCTGGTTGCTAACTGTACTGATGTTGACCGATGTCTTGAAGCCTGGTTGCTAACTGTACTGATGTTGACCGATGTCTTGAAGCCTGGTTGCTAACTGTACTGATATTGAGGGGTATTTTGAAGCCTGGTTGCTAACTGTACCGATGTTGACCGGTGTCTTTAAGCGTGGTTGCTAACTACTGATGTTGACCGTTGTCTTGAAGCCTGGTTGTTAACTGTACCGATATTGACCGTTGTCTTGAGGCCTGGTTGCTAACTGTACCGATGTTGACCAGTGTCTTGAAGCCTGGTTGCTAACTGTACTGATGTTGACTGGTGTCTTGAAGCCTGGTTTCTAACTGTACTGATGTTGACCAGTGTCTTGAAGCCTGGTTTCTAACTGTACTGATGTTGACTGGTGTCTTGAAGCCTGGTTTCTAACTGTACTGATGTTGACCGTTGTCATGAAGCCTGTTTGCTAACTGTACTGATGTTGACTGGTGTCTTGAAGCCTGCTTGCTAACTGTACTGATGTTGACCGTTGTCATGAAGCCTGTTTGCTAACTGTACTGATATTGAGGGGTGTCTTGAAGCCTGGTTTTTAACTGTACTGATGTTGACCGATGTCTTGAAGCCTGGTTGCTAACTGTACTGATATTGAGGGGTATTTTGAAGCCTGGTTGTTAACTGTACTGATATTGACCGTTGTCTTGAAGTCTAGTTGCTAACTGTACTGATGTTGACCAGTGCCTTGAAGCCCTTGACAGGTGTGTTCACTGTGCTTTTACAGCACAGTAATTGCATACACGCAGCGCGGTGGCACATTCATTGTTTTTCTTCGATTGCAGTGTTTTCATGATCCGGAGAAACCAAAACCGAAATCGTGATCAAAATTTGATTAATCGTCCAGCCCTAGTATCTTCTCACAAACTTACAGATTTTTTCACTGTGGGATATTTAAATAAAACGCCTTTGGATACTGTACAGTAAAATATTACATTTTCTTAAGAAAATAATTAAAACAAGAGGCTTTTTTTGTAGAGCACACTTGCCTGCACATGTGTACCAAATTTTGTGTCAATTGGAGTGTGCAGGCGTGGCCTAAAATGCGTTAGGTGGCGCAAGAGAGACTTTTTTTGTGGCCGATTATGAGACCTCTTAAATGTCGCGATTTTCGCCAGTCTCCATGTGCATGAAATCTTTTTTCAACTTCTGAATATGATAACGCCTCCAAAATTGCACCAGAAGTGTAGTAGTAGTAGTCCTCTGCTTCACACTGATCTGCTCCTCCTCTGATGAAAAAAAATGCATAATACAATACATATGTTAAAAAAAACCTACTGAAAAATACATATGCATGCATGAAAAAAAGATGCAAAAGAAAAAAAGGTTAAAAAAAAAAATACAAACGTGCATGAAAAAAGAAAAAATGCATCAGCAACATAATACAATACATGGGTTAAAAAAAGCCTACCTAAAAAATATTACTCCTGCTTCTCTGCTCCTGCTCTGCTCAGCTGCTCTACTTCTCCTCTGCTCCTCCTCTGATTCTTTGCCGAAAAAAGAAGCATAATACAATACATATATTTAAAAAAACCTACTGAAAAATACATACAAAAAATGCATTAACATATATATTGTATTAATTATTTTTTTATGCATCTTTTTTCAGCAGAGAAGCAGAGCAAAGGAGCAGCAGAACAGAGGAGAATAGCAGACCAGTAGCAGAGAAGCAGAGCAGAATCATCTATTCTTTAAAGTAGGTTTTTTTCTTACCAATGTATTGTATTATTTTGCATTTTCTTTTCTTTTTCATGCATTTTGTAGGTTTTTCTTAAACCTATGTCTTGTATTATTTTTTTATGCATTGTTTTCTTCTATTTTAAAAAACATACTTCAAAATGCATACAAACATGCATTAATAAAGAAGAAATCAGCATAAAAACATAATGTGATACATAGGTAAAAAAAACTATGTAAAAAACGACAAAATTGCATGAACAAAAAGAAAAAAATGCAAATGAAAAAAAGATTAAAAAATAACTACAAACATGCAGGGCTGTACGTTAACTTTTTCAGCACATAGCACTAGTGCTACAGAGCCTGACAGTTTTTTAGCACAGGACCAGAGAGTTGTAGCACACCCTAAAAATGCAGAAGAAGCATCTTTATTACACA
Source organism: Eutrigla gurnardus (assembly GCF_963514095.1). NCBI lineage: Eukaryota > Metazoa > Chordata > Actinopteri > Perciformes > Triglidae > Eutrigla > Eutrigla gurnardus. The sequence goes on along the minus strand of NC_139924.1, from coordinate 8,685,163 downwards.
TTAACTCATTTTTACATAACAGGCGTTAAAACACTGCCAGTCTAAAGACTGTCTGCTGGCCACTGCTTTGTAAATGGCCTCCTGGCCCTCTGGGAAGTGGCCAGCTGAGAGGGGGGGGCGGGATTTTTGTTGGGAGGGTCAGGGGAGAGACGCACACAATGATTAACTGGATAAACGGTCCGTGTACGTTGCGGCCATCCGACTTTCGTTTTGAAGTCAACAATCGCAAAACGGATAACGAGTTGTTTCCCGTTTTTCGCTTCAAAATAAAAGAACGAAAAACGGAAAAATGACTTGTATCCCGTTATTCGTTTTAAAAACGGAAAACGACTCGTTAACTGATATTAGATATTGTATTTATGAATGGGATTCGGGGATGAAATAGCAGTGCCATTTATCATTCCAGATTTTGCCGTACGTCTTTTTTACCCGGAAGGCGCTGTGTTTATGCCGCGAAATTACCTGAAAGCCTACTTTGAGACATTTAGAGGGAGCTGTTAAACACTGTTCATAAATGCTCTGACAGCGTCTGATGCTCGGATACCACGGGGAGGCTGATGGGGGGCGGATGGGAGGGGGTGCGGCCGCATCCCCCGCACCCCTAGTTCCGACGTCTTTGGTCGTAGTACCATCGTTCTACACAGAGAGAGTTTTTTTTGTGGCTAAATCTGCCCATAGCACCCCGTGCTACAGGGCAGATTAATTCTTAGCACAGGCATGTTTTGGTGTAGCACGTGCGACATATATGTCGCACTGTACAGCCCTGACATGCATTAAAAAATAATGGATAAAAAAACAAAACAATACTCTTCTGCTTCCCTGCTCTTCTCCTGCTCTGCTGCTGCTCTGCTCCTCTGCTTCTCCTTTCCTCTGCTCTGCTTCCCTGCTGAAAAAAGATGCATAAAGCAGGGCTTGAAGACCTCCAGCCTGGTGCCGGAAATCCGGCGTAGCAAAATTTTGCTGAAGTGTTTTTTGCAACATGATTAGAAAAAACAAACTGTAACCAGTTGTTTAAAGTGATAGTTCCAACTACTAATGGTACTCAAGTTAACCAAGGAGTTCTAGCCAATCAGAGCAGAGTAGGGCAGGCCTTAAGTTTTCAGGCACCTAGAGATGGGATTTATGGCTCTTTGAAAGGAGCCGGATTTTGAGGAGCCGTTATTTTCAAAGAGCCGTTCAAAATACTGGCTCATTTATATTAATTTATTTTTAAGAAGCTAGCCTAGTGGTAACCCATTTTATCTGGGAAATAATCACTGGGAGGAATGATAGGGTAAGATTTGGATCTCAATTTTTCAGACTTAGACATCGGATATCTGAGTTTGATTTATTTTAAATATTGACTAAGAATTAATTTAACATGTGTGGACTAGATTTTAATGTCTGAGCTGCATTAATTTTAAACATTCCACAAAGTGGTGCTATATCCCTCTGCTTTGACAGTGAGATAACTATTTTGCATCTTTGTATACAATGTGTCGAAGTGTAAATAAAGCTCTTTTCACTTGTTCATCATGTATCACCTTTTTAATTGTAGCACAATAAAAAGTTTGGAGTAGGAGGAGGAGCTTGTGTGCGCATGCTGCGAGCGTGACAGCGATTTAAAAAAAAAAAAGAACGAAAAAGAAAATGAACGGCTCACCATTGTGACTTTGTTCCCATCGTTCATGTTAAAGAGCTGTTCAATAGATTTGGTTCGTTCGTGAACGTCACAACTCTAAAGGCACCGCACCTCGGACAACGTAGCCAGAGCGATTGATGAAACAATAGCCCAGAGGCAGCCCTGCACACTTTTCATTCAGACAAACCAATGCGACTGCCACAGTTGTTAGATTTCATCAATGAGACCAAGGCTGTGTTCGAAATGCCATACTAACGTCCTACGATGTATACTGCATTGGCAAGAATTTCTGAGTATACAGCGGACCTTGCTAAATCTACTCAACTTCCCCAAAATGCATTGCGGCTCCTCTGACTGCTGAAAAGTTTTTTGTAATGGCGGACGATAGCGGCGATCCTGGCGTCAGCCATACACAAACCACGTACAAATGTAAGTATACTGTAACACGATTTTTATGTTTCCAGCTGACTTTTAAATCATATTGATAATGAACGTTACTTTATTGTTGTTGGAATTGTACGATAACGTTACGAATCGAAGGTCATGCTAGCCGGCTAGCCTACAGACGGTAATTTACCATAGGGGCTAGCGAGCGTAACCGAAGCGGCAAATGTGCCGTTTTTACCGACGTTAACTAAGAAGATGGTGCTTATGTTAAGACGTGGTTATTAGGGCTGGGTATTGTTTAGAATGTCACGATTAGATTCGATTTCGATTCGTTGGGTCACGATTCGATTCAATATCGATTCGATTCGATATTGATTGAAATGCTTTGATATCGATTCAGTTTCAAGTAGAAATACACAAGTAAGAGTACCAGATCATTTTTTCAAATAATTTATTTAGTTTCATGCCTTATGAACAGCCGTGGTATAACTCATAGCATGATAAAACAGGACACTACTTAAACACTGAACTACAGTGCATGTAACCGCCGCGGAAGCTATGGTAGTAGACAGTAGTAGTGCAGATATACCGTTGAAATGCACATATTTGTTTATCTACTCTTCACTCATTTATTAAATGTATTTTCTCTTCCTGTTTCCCAGTGCGAGTTGAGATACACAACTATGATCGCATTTGTCATTCGCGGTATTTTATTTTGAAAATTGCTTTTATTTTGAAAATTGGCCAGATTGTCTCGTGTTTCTTTAGCTGTGGCTGCAGACCCTGAATTGGGACACAGCTACTGTGTGATTTACTGCCAGAACTGACGCGTTCGCTCGCGGGACGCGCAAAAAATAGAGCAGACGCCGGAACGATCGCTTCACGGCGCGGGACGGGCGCGCCTATTCGCGGCGCTCCGTGTCTGGTGTGAACGACACCATAGCTTAACAGGGGCGCCGAAAGGAAGCGGGCTCCGCTACGCGCCTATTCGCGGCGCTTCCACGGCCGGTGTGTACTCACTCCGGTCGCCATATTGTAATGGTTTGGTCTAGTGCGGCCCCCGTCCGTACAGCGCGAATCACACGAGGGTGTCGGTCACAGCGCCCCCACTGGCCAGGGGCTTGAATCGATTCAGAAGATTGCTGAATCGATATTGAATTGCGGGCAAAAGAATCGCAATGCATTGCTGAATCGATATTTTTACCCACCCCTAGTGGTTATATAATTACTAACGGTGATTAATAATTAATAACGCCGTGCATCGTTGTTCGTTAAAGGGACCGATGCAGACACTGAACGCCTCATCCGGTGGAGGGGGCAGAATGAGGAGAAGTTTACCGGCAAGAGGAATGCTGCCATCAGGGGCTTTGAGTAAGAACATGTGGTATTAAATGTTATAATTCTCATATGCAGGGCTTAACTGCTACTGGTGCATATTTAGCTTCTCAATGATATAAGGTATAGATGGGAGATGTACTGCTCTCCTGAGATGTCTACCTGAAACGTTCTGTTGAACACTTATTTCAGTCGGCAAGAAATCACCAATGAGCTGTAACACTTTTGTATGTGCTGATCTTCATAAAGGATATTTATCAAGGAGCATGGAATGGAGGGGGAAGGTGGAGCCTGGATGGGCAAAGAAAAAGTGGGAGAATGTCAAGCAGAAATACAAGGTGAGTGGGAAGCAGTTTAAAGAATGTAGCACTACATTCTTGATGTGAAACGTAAAATAAACAAGGTGATGTTGTCTTTCTTCTAAATAATCAGGCAAAGTCAGTGCTGGGTAATATCTACAATGTGTTAAAACATCGGTGTCCATTAAGTTTATCCCATGTGGTACAGTATTACAATTCATATTATAATAGAAGACTAGTGGTGAATAGTGTAGCTAAATCATGATTATGATAAGTGTTTGTATATGTTGTTTATAGGAACTGAAGACCCCACGCACGGGTGTGAGCACTGAGGGAGGAGAGGCCACTGCTGCAAACTGGAAGTGGTTTGTTATCATGGATGAGGTGATGGGTCAAAGACCGGCAATTACCCCACTAAACCTCATCTCCTCATCCATGACGACAACCACTGCAGCAGTGGTCTCTCCTCCAGAGCAGGAGTTAGAGAGTCCTGCTGGAGGAAAGAGGAAACGGGAGTCTGAGTGGCTCACGTTCCTCAGAGAGTTCCAGGAGAGAGAGGAGGAGAAGGAACGGCAGGCTGAAGAGAGGGAGGAGAAGAGAGGGAGAGAGGAACGTGAGAGGGAGGAAAAGAAGGAGAGAGAGAAATGAGAGAGGGAGGAGAAGAAGGAGCGAGAGGAACATGAGAGGGAGGAGAAGAGAGAGAGAGAGGAGAGAGGAAGAAAGGAGGCACAGCGAGAGGAGGGACTGAGAGTGGATGGAAAGCCAGGCAGAGAGGAACGTCGAGAGAGAGAAGAGAGAGAGAGGGAGAGTCATGCCAGGGAGGAGCGGTTAATGACATTGTTGGAAAAATGTGTAAAAAAAATAAAATGGAGAGAAAAAAGGATTCACAGTATCGTATTGTTTTTTATTATTCTTTTTGAACACTCAATTTAATGTTATTTTGAGTGTTATATCACAACAGAAGTTAACTCAGGACTCTTTACACATGGAGCAGGACCAGAACACGCTCAAGATTTTTGGAATCCCAACATCACCAGGAGCAGTACAGCCTGACAGTGGCAAGAACAAACTACCTAAGAATCTGGAGCAGACCAGGCTCTTGGGTTCAATCTGCATTTGGTGTTGATGGTTATATTAACAGTAGTAGTATTAACAGTAGTTATATTAACAGTAGTTATATTGACAGTAGTGATATTAACAGTAGTTATATTAACAGTGGTTGTTAAAATAATTTTTCCGTAAACGAAATAAATTCACCCGAGGAGGAGATCGGAGACATAAGTAAAGTCGACGTCTGACTTTAATCTTGTACAAGAGGAGCAGTTACAATGCAACAACGTGTGAGGATGCTACAGAGGAAGTGCTCAAATCACTGTTGTGACTTGAGTCTTTTAAAGGCACAGGAGATAACGCGTCACTGACAGTTAACCTTCATGTAGAACAAGACTACCAAGACTACCAGGCCTCTGATAACATTTAGGTCAGCCATGGGGAAACTAAAGTAATAAACAGTTCAACACATAAAGCTGTAACCTGAACAAAGAAAACTTTAAGACATGAGGTTATACAAAATTCTTATAACAGTGGTAGTATTAACAGTAGTAATAAAGGTAGTAGTATTAACAGTAGTTATAGTTGACGCTTGTATTAAACAAACAAATGTAACAGAACATAACATGAAATATAACAGTAAAACTTAACTAGGAAATATTAGAACATATCCTCTCAGGGTGTGAACTCAACCGCTGACAAAAAAAACTAACAATAATCATGTTCCTGCAGGACAGGGATCACGACATTTGGAGCAGACACTGCAGCTGCAAGCCTGCCTCTGAGGATGTCCCCGGACTGCTGGAGTGGCTCGTTGGCATCATAGCAGTCATCCCCATCATCTCCATCACCACCTACATCTGGCTCCAAGATGTCCCCGTTGTTGATGCAGAGGTTGTGCAGGAACAGACAGTCAATGATGACCTCCGAGACAAACTCCACCTTCACCTCTAGAGCCTTCAAGAAGATGGAGCGCCACCTTGCCTTCGGCACCCCGAAGGCTCTTTCCACCACGCACTTGGCCCTGGGCCACCTGGCATTGTACCTGCCCTCGACAGCATTCCGGACAGGCTCACGGAATGGGGTCATCAGGGAGATGGGTTGCGCCAGGCAGGGATAACCACCGTCCCCGATGAGGCACCATCCTGGAGGTGGGTAGAGCTGATTGATGTAGACCGGGCTACACTTGAGGACCCTGGCATCGTGCACCAGGTTAAAATAATCAGCCGCAAACTGACCAGGAGGGACAATGCGGACGTGGCACCCATCAATGCTCCCCGCCACTCTGCCAAACACCGGGGAACCAGAGAGCAGCTGGAACCCAGCCCCAATTTCCTCCAGCTCATCCCTACTGGGGAAGTGGATGAGCCTCTTGAAGATGCCTTGGATGCCCTTGCTGACCCGGTGAACAACATTGTGGCATGTTGTGCGAGGTATGTCGAAGGCTTCTGACACGACCCTGTAGGAGGTGGCACTAGCCAGCCAGTACAGGAAGACAAGCATCTCAAAAGCCTTCCCCCATCCATGGTCAGTGTCCTCCTGTAGGCACTGGATGAGGTTCTCCACGGAAGGCCTGGAAAGACGTAAGTCCTTCGTCAAATCCCCTTCCCCAAAGTAGAGACTAGTGTTGTCACGATACCAACATTTTGGTACCGGTACCGGTACCGACATTTTGGTACCGGTACCAACATGTGTTTCGGTACTTTTCTATACTTTTCGATACTTTTTCAAATAAAAAGTGAACGCAAATAATGTAATTACTGACTTTATTTTAATAGAAAATCTTAGAACAATAACATATTAATCCACAAATAAAATAAAATACCACAAAGACAAGCTTTTCTAATGCACACAAAAATGTTAAAATATAAATACAATAATATAATATAAAATATAATAATATAAATAAACCAGCTCTATTTTTTTTCTTCCAGAGCTACTTTTGTTAAGAGTGAAGGGGGGTGGCGCTTGCTTTTAGCACTGAATGTGGCTTTTTTTCCTGAGTAAATGACCTGTCGTTCCATGAGCTCAGTGTGCAGGTCTGGGTTCTTGTCCTTTAAGTGTTTGGCTAAGTCGGAGGTGTTTCCGCCGTTAGCCATGCATGTTTTAAACACCGTTTACACAGTGGTGCATCGGCGTTAACTGCCTCGGCTTGCGCATTTGTTTTTAAGCTAAAGTACAGCCATATCGCACTTCGCGACGCTGGTTTGTCCACAAGTTGCGGCGTGGTGACGGTGGCAGCAGCCATTCTCCTCTCCGTACTTCGCTCGCTCTCTCTCCAAGCTTTCCTCCTGCTCCGTTTGTTGCTCCAGTCCACGCTGCTCACTAACTTGCTAGCTGTTTCCTCCGGCTTGCTTGCTTTTTCTTTTTATCTCCCCAAGCTGCGGCTCGCTCCTCGTCCTCTCAGCTGTAGTTACAACGCGGTGACGTCACGTGGCGAGTTCGCCGAGCTGTTGCGGGCGCTGCTGGCGGCGCTGCAAGTACCGGTCCCGTCCAAATGCAATAAAGTACCGTTTTAAATGCCTCAGTACCCCGGTACCAAATTAGTACCGGTATACCGTGCAACCCTAGTAGAGACGCAACAGGGGAACATGAAGATTCACCCTGCAGTATGGCCCTCTGGCACCAACCTGTAAAAGAAAACATCATATATTAATTACATTTATTCTGAACATTTTCATATTAATTTGTTGATAAACACTTCTTCACACTCCTATTTCTAATACTACATTTATGCAACCTGTATATATTACATGCTTATTTGTGTAATTAATTACTCACTATTAGCCTGCTAATAATTTTTTCTGTCACACCAAACTGTCATACATGATATGTATTAAACTACTTATATCAGCTATATGTCTTTTAATAATTTCGTTTATGAATGCATACATAGGCCTGTCTATTGATGATCAATATACTACAGGTAAACGTGTAAACCACTTAAGTGCTGTTAATATTACTTACTTCAGAGAGAAATCCAGATGCCATGCACATTTTAATAATGTACCGCAGACTCCGTCGTCTCCGCGCTAGTGTTCGGCCACTGGTTGATGGCATAATGCCAATAAACACAATAATCACGATGAAATTTGAACAGCTAGCTTACTCGCGAAAGAACGGAGCTGCAGGTAAGCGGAAGACAGGAGAGGGAAAGCGCGGGAGCTCACATTAAAAAAACTATAAAACAATTAATTATTTTAATTGTACTTAAATAACATTGAGGAATATTTCATAGAGTAATAATAATACCGAATTATATTTTTAGAATTAATTTCCATTCAACGCGAGTTCGGGCCGGAAACGGAACGTATTCAATCACGTGAGAGAAGATGAGTATACTTCCGTGTGAACAGTCTGAGGGAAAGGCATACTCAATCGTTGATTTGGCAGTATGTAGTACATACACGTTGAGTATGTAGTAGGCAGTACGTTAGTATGGCATTTCGAACACAGCCCAACATTAATCTCCTAAAAAGAATTTAACCAGCCAGCAGTAAACGTAAAAAGCATGCGGATAAATTACGTGGCTCGTTTTCTCCCCCGGGATGACGACGGATGTTGGCCCCGGGCGATCAGATCAGTAGACCGGCGCTGCTGCCCCGGTTGCGGCTCCCACAGACTCTGCACTGGATTAAACTGTGACTTTCTCACATGAAAAAATATTAAAACTGTGACGTGTTAACAGCACTTAAGCCTAAATAATAAAACGGCTATCGATTGCCGCGAACTGGAGATAGTGATGCTAATATCTGTTAGCCCGTCTATGAGGTTTTACATTACACATTAGCATTAAGCTAGCAGACTTTATGCTTAGTGATACTGGCTGTGTGTGTTTTGAATGTTGTTTCAAACTATAATGTGGGTTTAATTGAACATCATTGATGCTTAAATATATATTGCTGCTTAATACAGGCCTATTGCTTTACTCTTTTTATTTAATGTATGCCATTTTTACTGTAGGGCAGGCTAATCTTCAATTTGGAGTGACAAATAAAACCTTGAAGCAAAAAAATGTCCTTTTGTTGGAGAGCTGACTGATGTACATACAGTGATTCAGTACCAGTTGTAAATTCCCTTCTACGGTTTATTTTTAATATTTTACCGTTCAAAAGCAAGCTCACTACTATCCATCCCATAAGAACATGACAGCGGCAGCCTATTTTGGAACTATCGGGAGCTACATGAACCATGTGACCACGCTGGCAGCGACATCAAAAGCTGTCGTAACTCTTATATCTCTCTGACGTTAGCGAGCGGTGAGGAGTTACAACATGGATAGCAGGTATATTGAGAAAGGTGGAGAAACATCGAGATTGGAAGTGGGCGTCAAAAATTTGTGGCGCTGGGGCTGGATTGAGGAGACCAGAGCAGATGGGAAGCCTCACGGTACTTTGTGCCAAAAGCTGAAGGAGCCAGGAGCTTGTTTTTGTGTACCCTGCTCCAGAAAACTAATGTATGGCAGCAGCGGGGGGAAAGTATTGAGTCGTCATGCTTCAGACCCGGGTCACATAGCTTCCGTGCGTGCTCTCTCCCATACATTCACCTTACCAGGAGCGACGGCTAGGTATAGCTACATCATTGACCGACCGTGTGTGTGAACAGAAGATCCGTGTGACAGTTATACCTGAACAAGATCAGATCATCCACCAGCTCTGTGATGTCATCATGGAGGAGTGGAAGAGGTTTCCAGTGACAACCTGTGAAGCTCTAGTGAACTCCATTTCCAAGACATTTAAGGCAGTGCTGGAAAAAAAATGGTAGCCACACAAATAATATACACTTTGGGCACAATTTGGACATTTTCACTTAGGGGTGTACTCACTTTTGTTGCCAGTGTTTTAGACAGAAATGGCTGTGTTGAGTTATTTTGAGGGGACAGCAAATTTACACTGTTATACAAGCTGTACACTGACTACTTTACATTGTATCAAAGTGTCATATCTTCAATTTGACACAGTGAAAATCCCATGAAAAGATATAATAGAATATTTACAAAAAATGTGAGGGATGTACTCACTTTTGTGAGATACTGCAAGTGTAACTATTTTTATGGAAAAAAATATTTTATTTTATTTATTTTATTTTAATGTCAATGTAAGAATGTTACTTTTTCAGATGCTCATATTTCATTATTAAAAACTTTGAAATTGTTATTCCAACTTCTTGATGTGATACGTGATTGATACTCTCAAAGTGCACCAGATTAATTCAGTTAGATTGCAAATGTTCAGAATTTTCTTCTCCCGGAGCCCAGACACCCAGGCATTTTTTTCAATCTGCTGATATACTAATATCCAGTGATTACTCAAATATTGACAGAAAAATTGTTAGTTTAAACCTAAGTGAGTTTACAGTAAAAGCAATAAAAACAATGATATCCTTCAACACGGGGGGCGGGCACACTCCCCAAAGCATAAAAATGTTTCAGGCACAGAATTCTTTCCTGCTTCAAGCCCTGCAATTATGAAGGAGAGGCGGTCCCATTCCCAAACTCAACTAATCCCACCAACCTTGATGCTCAGGCTGTCATTGTGTCCTCTGTGTGTAGGAAAATTATTCTTGAAATAATTTTCAGTCCTTGAATGTAGACTCTCAAACTGGTGATGTGGAGCATCCTGGTCATGCAGACATAGCTGGTTTGGAGAGCGGAGATGAATGGAGACATTGATGTTCAGGCAATGGAGTTAGGATGGGAAAACTGCAATTAATGGAGAATTTAAGGCAGGATAAAGTGGATTCAATGAAAGGCATGGTGAGGCCAAAAAGACTGGAAACAGAAATGCGATGAGGAAGAAATACCTTCACCTCTACCTGTTGCCAATAACAGCAACGACCCTTGGTTGAGTAAATCGAAATCGATTGATAGCTGGACTTTGAAACGATTCATTAAAGGGGTGTAAAATGGATTTGGATTAGCATGATCACAAGTTTGAACGTTCGTTGGGGAGCAAAAAACGCTAATCCGGTGCATTCTAAACTAGCCTGTGTTTAGCCAAAGCTTCCAAAATGCTAACAGTGGTAGCGATAGGGGCATCTCTCATGGTAAAAAGAAATCGCTAATTTTAAATCATTTACGAGGCTCAAAGTAGCCCAACACTAATTTGGTGGTATAATGAGGGTCCTAACATAAAATAAGGCATTGACAACTTTGTAATTGTACAGATAGTTTATTAAAAAGGACTGTTTTAGACACACAATACCTTGAGTCATTTGCCAGTCGGCACCATCTTGAAATTAATTGATGAACAGATCTCGCATGTTGTTTAGGGAATTAGGAGTTTAAAAGTAATGATTTCTTTTTACCATGACAGATGCCCCTATCGCTACCATTGCATTTTGGAAGCATCGGCTAAAAACAGGCTAGTTTAAAATGCATCAGATTTTTTTGCTCCCCAACGTGCCAACGTCATCATGCTAAACATATCCAAAATCCATTTCACACCGGATTTCCCCTTTAACACACACAGGCAGGTACGTGAACCGGTGAAAGTGATCAGCGATAGGGAACGGTCATGGGTGCACAAAATCAATTCACCTTTAGGAATTGACATGTATATACACGCACAGCGCTAACGTCAGAGCGACGTCAGAACTGCCACAGGGGATTAGACCTCGGTCTGGGTCTGTTGCCCTGCCCTGCCCTCCAGAGAATATATGGTGTTTCTGTATGATAGCAATGGTAAGTGTATGTTACACAAACACATTCCAGCAAATAAAAAGCTATAATAAGTGATGGAGGCTGTTTATAATCAAACATTCAACTTAAAGGGGCCATATTATGAAAAACAGGTTTTCTCTGGTCTCTACACCCAAAACTGGTCCTCTCAACTCCCAGAATGAGGAAAAACAAGCAATTCCTGCATGGTGTCTGCAGCCCACCCACTGGTACAACGGCGCTCCTACAGGCTGTTCAGATTCAGCTCCTTTCGTTACGTAACGAAAGAAGTCATTTGCATAAGCCGAACTCCTCTGCACGATGATAGGAGATCCAAAAGGGGGGTGTTTCGCAACACAGCGCTGAGAGCCGACAGCGCGGATGGAGAAAGTGGACGGACAGCGCTGACCGGAGAGACCCACGGAGAGCACTGACGGAGAGCATGGACAGACCGACAGCAGGGCCGACACCCGGGCTACAGCGGCACGGACCGGCACGGACCGACAGCACACACGGACCGACAGCGCGCACGGAGAGTGCAGCCCAACTTACCGGTCATGGCGCTGAGTGATCCGGCTGGTGCTCCGTGAATAAATCCCTGTGCAGGTGAAGCTGGAGACAATCCTTCCTCTGTCTCACGCGCTCTGGTGTGTCTTCACTGCTGCCTCCGGTCGGACGGAGCCCGGGGGCGCGTGTCCGACAGCGCCATGCAGAGTGGTCCATGCGTTTCATTTTTACAGCTACGGTTCGTGTTAGCTTGTATGTGTGTGCTAACCACTTCACATCAGACTGCTTCAGTAACGAGGGTCAGTACAAAGCTGGCTTTGCCTCGACACTGACCCTCGTAAAAGGATGTCCCAAAAATTTACGGGACCAGCAACTTCACCTGAGACACATAGGCGAGCCATAGCGATACATCCACGTAAACATTGGAGCATGCTGCCGCTAGCGTAAGAGGCGTCCTATCTCTCCGAGTAGGCGATGGAGCTCATTAGCATTTAAAGATACAGACACAGAACCAGCCTGTTCTCAGCAGAGCTCATTTGAGCAACTTTTAGACAGCTGAAATTCAGGACCATGGATGGGTTTGGGGCAATGCATATCCAGTGTTGAATATAAACCAGTGTTGTTGGACCTCTGACAGCTGTGTGAAATTGAGGAAAAACAATATTATATGGGATCTTTAAAACTACATTAAATGTTATTTCAATCCTGAGCAGTGTTGTGGGTAACACGTTACGAAGTAACGTAGCCCATCCATCCATCCATTGTCTACCGCTTATCCTGTATTCAGGGTCGCGGGAAGTAACGTAGCAGAGTACTCTAATTACTTTTTTCGTGTAAGCAATCAGTAACTTCGTTATTTTTTTTAAAAGGTAATCCGTTATTTTAAGAATTTCTCTGGATACGGAAAGGAAAATCCCGACTGCAGCCTGCTTTTTGTCAGACAGTAGTGTGCCACCTGCGGATATGTCAGTGGAGGCGCAGCGCTGCGATGCCCTGTGATGCCCTGCTGCTGACCTACGTTACCTGTGTCAGCGCTTCAGTACCCCACCACCCTCCAGCGCACCCGTGGAGTCTCGTTCTTACTCCCAGGAGAAATCGACTGTCGGACAGACGTTTCGAAAATCTTCTTCTGCTACGCTTTGAAGAGTAAATGTAAGTGGACGATGGTGAAGTGAATTTAGGCCTGTGACACTTGAATAGTATTTTAGTTCGGCTATTAGGCTATTTGTCATTTGCCTGTGTGCCAGTGAGCGATTTTATTCGGCCTGTAATCATTTCTGTTCGACATAGATCCAGCTGTTAACATTTCTGTTAGATCGTTGAATGGTCGTTAATTTCTAAATGGATCTGAATCTGCTACCTGTTTACCTCAGATTGTGTTTACAAATAAGCGCACTTTATGTACTTTCATAACTGCATTCGGGTTAAAAAAAAGTTACCTAATCTTGTTTGGTGCTCATATATAGGCTACCTGGGCTGGGTAGGCGTGAATTCTGATTCATATGTTGTGTGATAAAAAAAAATGTAATTAATAAAGCGCTATGTGGCATGCTGACTGTCTTTCCTGTTATTGTTATCCTGCAGAGTTAATTTGGTTGGATGACTGACGTTATTCATCATTCTCACAACTTCTCGGTGCATTTAAAGGAGGCTGTGTGTGTCAGTTAAGTTGCAGCATGTGGAACGCACTGGAAACGGCTTTTAATTTTTGGTAACGCATGAGTACTCTAATGCGTTACTTTTATTCACAGGTAACGCTGTAACATAACGGATTACTTTTAATTGATGGTAACGTTGTAACCTAATTAACTACTTTCCAAAGTAACTATACCCAACACTGATACTGAGGCCCCAAAAACAAATCCCCATGATAATAAAAGAGTAGTAGCATGATGCATGCTCTTATGTGTTTTCACAAAAACACACATAGCAACTTTCCACTGGAGTCCTTTATTTTACCAACCATCACAACGCAAGTCCAGTGTTCAATTCCATTTGGTTCCTGTTAAATTTTTATGAAAGATTTATTAGTTTTCTTTGGCTAGATGTTGAAATCTGTGCATGTAGCAAAGCATTTTTAACAGGGGGTCAGTGAGAGCTATTGGGAATCGACTCCTGCAGAGTCAGGTGGTATTTCTTGATTCTCTCAGCACTGCTTGCATCCCTCTCATTACAGCACGGCCTGATCTCACAGAAATTATTCTAAAGCCATTGAAAACATGAATAACATAACATAATTTCTTTAAGAAGCCAAACACTTCTAAAGCCAATAAACACACACACAAACATCTTTCTTCCTTGATCTGACCTCTGAAGGTCAAAAAATTATCAAAACATCAATAAATTCCCTTCGGCTTCTTCATGTGAATAGAAAAAATACATGCACACACACATTCTTACCCACAAACACAGATTGTTGTTACAGCTGAGGAACAGAAGACGAATAGAACGGGTTCACGCGGGTCAAATGTCAAACAGGCCGGGGGAATGTTTACTCTTAAACTGTATTTAAACTCTGTGCGTGCTTGTGGGACTCTCCATTACCATTATACTACATGCAGTACATTATGTTAGTGTATAATATGCCTGCTCCATTTGATTTTGCATAGAAGAAGAAGAAAGGAAGGGGGGGGAGAGTGAAGCTGGGCAAATATGGAGAATATTAGAATCCATTTTTTTATTTAAGCTACTTATAATTTGACGTGGCAGATGTATGCTGCAATCAATCCGTGAAAGAAAGAAATAACATCTAGGACTTTTACATTACTCCGTTGCATGAATAATAAATCAAATCTGCTTGTTGAAAGAGAATTTTCATTCTAAAGAAATGTGTCATTTTGGCAATTTGGGAAAATATATCCATCCATCCATCCATTGTCTACCGCTTATCCTGTATTCAGGGTCACGGGGGGCTGGAGCCGATCCCAGCTGTCATTGGGCGAAGGCAGGGTACACCCTGGACAGGACGCCAGTCTATCACAGGGCCAACATGTAGAGACAGACAACCATTCACACTCACATTCACACCTATGGGCAATTTAGAGTCATCAATTAACCTATCCCCGGGAAAATATATATATATATTTTAATATATAATATATTATAATATATATATATATATATATAAGTTCGGTATGATGCAGGTAAAGCAGCTGAACGTATTCATGCGACTCCTCATAATCGTCATCTTAATTAAATATTTACTGAAAGGAGTCTAAATTCATCGTATTATCTAATACTAGCATTATCTATTTACAATGTAATCGAGTTAAAATACTATGATGATAAATAACCTACAATATGACTCAACCCAATATGCATATATTTGTGTGACATCCGTTTTAACATGCATGCTACTAGGACTTGTTACGAGATCTTTTTTTCACCTCATATTGACAGAATTCGAAAACTCTAGATATAAAATCATATGATACAATAATAATGCTTTAGGATTTATTTTATTTATTATTTTTCATGTATTTATTTTGATTCAATTTGTAAGTCTTAATTAAAATAGACATTTTACATTGCCAACATGTCAAGAGATATAGAATAATTGCAGTGTGACCAATGTGTAAATGTTTGTGAAAAATTATTGAATTAAATCAACAAATTGACTGCAATAGTTATTTCTTGATGAGCTCCAACTATCTTCTCTGTAGGATTTATGCATGCCTCTATGATTCGTTTAAAATATTGTTTTTCTCAGCTGTCTGAGAATGTGTTTTATTTATTTCAAACAACCAGTGTAATCGTGACAGTGCATTGGCAACATTAAATGTGTACACAGTGTATCTGTGTTTCATCTTCCGCCCTTCATTTTACTTCATATCTCTCGATCCGTGCCTTTGTTTTGTTTAATTACTTTTCTCCTCTCCTCCTCCCTTTGTCCTTTCCCACTCATCTCTTAAACCTCACCGAAATGAATTTTCTTAATTACTGTAAGTCATTCCTCAAGCATCTGCCAAATACCCAAATCCCATTTCTGCTCCTCACAGTCACGCTCTTGTCATAGGGGTTAGATGTTCCTGTCAGCTATCAAATAAAGACAAAAATGGCAAAAGATAACTTCAAATAATAGAAAACACACTCTTAACACAGACGCACAGCCTTGAGTGAAAACACATTCAGGCTTTCTGAGTCATAATGATCAAAGCCAAGTTAAAGTAACTCCCAGCACACAACCTGAAGAATAATCGGGTCAAGGCGACCCGAAAACAGACACAACAATGAAACGTACTAATATTGCCAATATATCTCTAATGTCTCCAAATTATAACCCCACGCGGGTCAGTGGAGCGATGAGGACCGTCTGAGATGTCCTCAAATCCCCAACCATGGACGAGGACACAAACACACAGCAGGTGGTGCGTCCCAGTTCTAATTAGCTGGATGTTTGCAGCAATAATGGATTTCTCTCATAATATAATATATTATGAGGAATGATTAGATTACAGAGCAATCTGATTGGTCAAAATGAGTATCTAATGAGGGCACGATAATGAAGTTAGAGAATGTTCCAGGAAGTAGGCGGGTACAGATTTGCGTATCCTCAAATCACACCCAATACACACAGTGTGTTTAATCAGATGTGTATCTGTGACCTCCTTTAAACAGCAGTGGACTGACTTCAAAGCGTGTGTGTGTGTGTGTGTGGCTTTGGCACACACATGAACACACATAGTGTTAAATGAGGATATTGTTACCAGTATAATTTTTCTTTTAGCACAACCTTCATATTAAAGGAATTAATCATTTGGGGAAATATGCTTATTCACTTTCTAGTATATGCCTTAGTTATCTCCTTAGTTAAATCTGTAGCAGGCAGCAACCTCTGGGTCAGAAAAGTGAAGCCAAGTGGAAGTGGTTTAAAATGGCATTCTTTCTTAAAGCCAGTATAGGAGGCGACTCGTCTGACAAAAAAAAAAAAAAAACAAAGAAATAACAAGAAGATCAAAATAGTCGTGGTCGAAATCTTATATACAAAAGCCGAACATGACAATTTGATATCTACGGAGGCTGAAACTAAGCTACAATCTTCTGAGCTGATATTATATTTGCTGCAACATTGGTGCTAATGGTTTCTACAAGAATAATCCTGTGGGTGAAAACGCTGTCCCCGAAGATATTATACACAGATCTTTGAGATTAACCAGGATTTCACACGAGTGACCACAGAGACTTCTATGAAAAATATACATTCATGTTCCAGTTATCCCATCAGGATTAATGTAAGCCAAATGCATAGAAGAGTGAAACTGCACATGGGGGAGAGGGAAATGATGGGGGGGGGGGGTTTACAGGCCGTCCCCACAGAGACACTTACTGTAAACACAGATTCACGCACAGGGCAGCCTACTCACACGGCCTGGTGAGGTTTCCTCCATGATCTTTTAATTTGCATGGATCAACACTAATCCCAAATCCGACTCATCTCTTTTCCACTGTGGTGACCCCCGGTGCAAAATAACAGAGCAAGGCAGGACATGTGGATTATTGCTTGTTGGGGATAAAGTCATGTGAGGTTTCAGTTTGTCTGTCGTCTCTCTGTAGTTTCTAAAAACTCTTCAACAGGTTTTCCACTTAAGCCCGTTTCATTGTGACTAAAGTCATCTCTTTAAGCTAGTGTCATAATATTCTGTTCACGTCATTAAAACTAAAACTCTAAGTTTCAATCATGTCGCACTTCTAACTCAACCAAAATTAACTGTGGTCAAATATTAATATTAATCAGTGAGCCGTGGTCTGAATTCGGATGATTTAAATGTTAAATCTTTCAGTTGAAGGGGTGCAAAAAAAAAAATTCAGCAGAACAACAGAGACGTTTACGGGAAAGCTGATTAGAGAGGCGTTGGACTCGGAGATAAATGCAGGAAGTTATGGAGGAGAACAAGATGGAGGGAGTGAACAGTGAGGACAGCAGTGATTCATTATTGAGGATCACGCCCCTCAACTGGACTCATGCAGAAACTCTTACAATCACACACACATGCAGACGTGAGCGGAGACACCTTGTTAGCGAGAGTGTCTGACAGTTTATTACCGAACAAGAACCCACAGAAAGATGAAGGTCAATCCTTTTCCATTAATCTTCATCTGCATGTTTATAGCCTATAGAAACATATTAATATGAGGAAGGTCAATGAAGACCAGAAGAGATGATGGTCCCTCTTCTTTGGTAAGCATTGAGCTTTTCTGGGGCTTTTAACCAAGTCAACACTGACAAGAAGCCCTGAAACTGCTATCAATGAAATTAGAACCAATTTCAGCAGTTAGTCCATGACAGCTGTGCAAACTCCATCCAGTAATGAAAATGATATAATGCAGTTGAACGCAGCGGATAAGAGACCTTTTTTCTCAAAGATATAAAGGAGAATTTTGAACAAAACTATTTTGGTAACGCTCTTGTAAACGATTAGATAAAATGATCTCGCAGTAGAGATACTCCTAAAGCTGAAAGGAAGACATACCAAACTACAATCAATGTTATTCAACAAGCGCACACACACACACACACACACACAGAACCGAGAGCATCTCCTCTACACATGCATCCATGAATAATAGCAGCATCATTCATCCTGATGCAGAACGGTCTGACACACACCATAACCCCACACCACCCTCATAACTCCCTGTTACACTATAATACTGTCAACACCCCATAACTCAGCCCTGCTTCATTTGGCTAATATGACAAACACAGTTAGTAAATTACATGAGTTTTGTTCAAGGATTAATACCTTCAGTGAATGTGTGTGTGTGTGTGTGTGTGTGTGTGTGTGTGTGTGTGTGTGTGTGTGTGTGTGTGTGTGTGTGATTTTCCATTTGCATGTTAGCGTGTGCGATGTCAAGCCAACGCCCATACTCACTAAAGATGGTCTTCGTGAAATACTCAAACCTTCGAGTGTCAATTAGTGTAATGGGGTGTATTTGCATAGACAGAGTGGGAGGGGCTAAAGATAAAGGGAGGAAGGATGGAAGGAGGGCTGGAGGAAAAGAATAGCACCGACTACTAACTACGAGACTTTTAACGCATCATCACCGACGTCACACGCACAGTAACAGCCACAGTCCTTCTTCCTTATTAAAGATACTTGGTGTTATTTTTATTTACATCGTATAAGACAGAAGATGTGCCCTTAATGTCAGTCAGAAACAAACAGCTGTCATCCAGCCTCTTCCACTCACACACCTGATTCCAGCAACAGGGTCAAACAGGGTTCATGTCCAGGGTACGAATTCTTAAATGTCACAAATATTTTATCAGTTTAAAAGTGAGCTGGTGAACAAATGTTATGGAGGCTACTATTTTCATGTGACCGAAGCTTTATAGGTTGGAGGTTGGTGTATTACTGTGCATTGTTTAGGAGGGCTGGATTTCTTTTTTGTGGACCCTGGACATGGAGAACAAGCATCCACCATGTTTGTTTCTGCTGTTGAAACCAAGCTAATGTGAAACAAATAGGGCCCAGTTTCCCATCAGCTTAGACCCAATGTACTGCAAGTCAGTGGGGGGTGAAGTTGATCTTGGCAACAAGGCGGTTTACAACAATGTTCTGCAAAAAACATAATGTTAAGCAACTTTGTTTTTCAATCAAAATGACAACGTCATGCTCCTTCAGTTGAAGAAAGATGTTTCAGCAATCCATCACTTAAGAAAACCATTCAAAATTTGATGTGTGATTTAAAAAAGTACAATAGTGTTCATGGAAAACATTTTTCTTAATTCTCAAAAAAAAAAAAAAAACATTACTTTGGGGGTTGGGAAGGTTTTGTGGGACACTGGCATGTTGGGAATAGCAGCCAGGCTTTAGATGGCACATATACTGACATGAAGCATCTGAAATAGAAAACAGACAACAAAGCAGTGACAAATGTGACAATAACAAATCATTTTGTGATTCTACCCCACCCCCACCCCCCAAAAAACCCCAGCTAATTGTATTACAATTTCCATTTTCAGCTTTATATATTAAATAGATTAAAAATTGTACAGATTTGTTACATGTACATTAGGCCTTCCTTAGCAAATAAGTACGTTTACATCTGCAATTTCACACACAGCCAAGCAATCAGCAGTTGCATGGAGTTACGGTTGTATACGGCTTTCGCTCGCTGGACACTGGACCCTCCCACACTCACCTCAGGCTCATGACAACATCCGCTCATGCTCATTGTTTGACACAGCATGTACAGCTCAGTTGTATTGCCACTGTAACTGCGAAGGCTGCCCGGGTATGACTAAGCGACCTATGCACTGCAGTCTAATGGACCATTAGTGACAACAACCCTGTAGAGAACCAGTACCTGCAACCGCTCCGCATCATAACAGCATGACTCGTAAGATCCAAGCAGAATTTACCGACTCGGAGACAGACGCGAGATGCGTGGGTGGAATGCCGGTGTAATGTACTCTAAGACGATGATTTAGCTATTTATGGGTTTGAAAGCTTGTAACCTGGCTACTTGTGAAACGATCTGGTCGTACGCGTCGTCTCCGACTCCAGTCTTGCATCTCAAGTTGCTGATTGGACTGTAAACAATAAGCAGCACATGAGAAAAAAGGAAGTCTTGGCCCAGATATCTGCCTACAACAGAACCCCAGAGATATAGTCCCTTGCCCCCAAAGGCTTGTCCGATAGCGGATGGGTTCCGAAGTCGTGTACGGTCAACCAGAGTAGACTTGGTTTGCAATGGCAGGTAGTCACTATAATACGTTTACACATAAGGGAATGCTTATGAGGTCATTTGTCCATATGGGATTTTTGGATCAACTAAAATAGAACTAAAGATACTTAAAGTAGGCTACCTTTCTATAAAATGGTCTATGGGGCCTCTCAAATTATTATAATAATATATTATTTACTTTTTTTTTAATAATCAGGGCAAAAATAAGGCTGAGCAGTATCCTCTCTCCCAGGTCATGGGAAACTTCCCTAGGGAGTTAAAAATTCAAGCCATTCTCTGGTGTTTTAGGGAAGTGTTATGAACCTGTTGGACTTTTTATAGGCAGGCATGACAACATTTCTCTAAACAGAAAGACCAAGTGCTGATCTTCTGAACCACTGATGTATGCATATACGCTAGGTATGTTTCACTGATGAGGTAGGTGTTGCAGATTCTGGTTCTCTATAATAACATGAATGTTAATGACCTTGTGGTCTTAGGAACTGTTTCGGCTTTGCTGCCACAAAGCAATAAAATGTGACACTACAAATCTATGCTGTTTTTTCAGTTGTAGCAAAAGTAGAAATGTATCTACTGACTTCAATTTTGAGTTGCGTCTTGTCTTTCAATCAATGTACACTAATACATTTTCTAGGTTTAATATTACAAGGCTGACCCACTAAACAAACCTAATTCAGAGGTAATACACATTTCATTGTGGATATTTTTAGGCAAAACTATGCTCCCCAGTCTTTGAAGGATTGGATATCAAATTTAAGATGTCATTGTTGTCCGTACTGCATAGTACATTTTAAGCAATGGGAAACTTCTATTTTGAAAATAGAATATAGTTATTTTTGATTACAATAGATATGGAAAAGGCCCTGACATGTCAAACATGTCTATTTTCATTGCCAGAAATCATCGAGGCTTTTACAGAAAATGCTGTAAATGTTCAAGCGTTTTGAGCTTCTGATGCTGTCAGAGAATCTGCAGGAGAATTATTGATGACAATAAACAACCTTTGATCAAAGTACTTGTTCAAGTCCTTGTAAACAGTTTGAGATTCAAACACCGACAGGTCGAAAGGAAATCTTTTTGAATTTTCTATTTTTTCCCCTCCTCCCATCCTTTCTTGGTAAATGGCACATTGCTTTGTTATGCTGGTGTCAGTCTCAGTTAGAGGGCACATTGCCCTTTACTGGGTGAATCTTTCTGCCAGATGGGCATTAGTTTTTGTGTCCAAAGTTAATTACCCTTCGGATGGTTTCCTACAAGCTGTGCTTTACATATTAAAGCCAGCATATGTTCCTGTTGAATCCCTGCCAAGGCCAGTGAGTTGACAAAGTTTTTGGCTGTCAAAATATGCTGGTCCTGCCCTTTAACAAGCCAACGTACGCAGCAGAGAGATTAGAGATTAGAGAGTAGCACGTGCTGGTGTTGTCTCAGAATTGAATTGGCACATTTTATTTGATCTTTCAGAGGTTCGGCAACCAGTATGTCATTTGGCAAGATGTAGTGAAATTGCATCGTGCGATTCCCTTCCCATTTGTGGAAGGTTTGTGATTTAAAAGTGAATTAAAACCTGGTGCTGGAGCAGCTATCAACAGTTTAGTAATTAAGTTATGTTGTACATTTGAGAAGAAAAAAAAAAAACAATCTTTACACCAAGAAGGTAAGCAAGGACAGGCATTACCACTCATTCAAATTTAAACAACCTAGATTATTTCAGAACATCTTTTCTCATCAATAACACATTTGAGTTAGGATGCGAGGTTGAACTTGATAATAGAACATTTCTATCAACATCAAAAACATAATATACCATCAAAACTCTCCGGCAAGTAGTTTTGTCTTGGTGGGCCTGTTTCAGTCGGAAACTAAACTAGATGTAGGATTTACTTCACTGATGTCACATCTATGTGATGTCAGCAACCAAAGAGAATAATAGCAGCAATGTAGTGCGATTTAGGTTAAATATTTATCCAAATATATCCAAAGATTATCCAACTTCAGCCCTTCACTTCCCACAAAACATCATATTTTCCCATGTCCGGGTCACTGAGCTACACAGAAGTGCTTGGAAGGCCTGAGATTTCCACCGAGTAAATCTTACTCAGTTTACCAGCAAACTAATTGACTTGAATTTGAATTCCTGTTGGTTACATTTGCATTGGGCTAGCGTATACTTTTATATCCACGTGTTAAAAAAAATGCAATTAAAAAAAGACTATGTATGTGGACCGTGTCAAGCATGCATACTTTGACTATGTGTACAAACTAGTATAGTACTATATTATTAGTACTATATTGTGTGTATTATTGGTTGATCTGGACAAAAAAACAAACATATGAATTAAATTTGAAATATTTGAAGCATTTGAGAAGCGCTTGATTTATCTTGCCAGTCACTCATGACCAAAATAAAAACAAGTCGGGACCCCTGGTGGCTTGGTCAAGAAGTCGCCTGCCGTGACTTGCAACATCGTGGCTTATAACCTTTGGCACATTTAATTCCTTCATTTGAATCTGTCACTCTCCAGTATATATAAAGCATCATACAATTGTCTTAAAACATGTAGAAACACAAGATAAATGAAGCACTTCTTTTCTTTCCCTTTTCAAATATTTAAAATGAACCCATCTTGTGTACTGGTTTGAGCAGGAAAAAAAGGCACTGAACTGGGAATCATTTTTCAGTCCTAAACAAATTACCTGCAATGAAACGGCTGGATTGTTGTTGGTTATAGTTTGCTGTGGGTTACAGACAGAAAAAGGTTCTAAACGTGTACATAGTACTTGTTGGCATTTGTCCCTTTTCAAACCTATCCCCCTGTTTCTCATTCATCTCTCTCCACACCGACCGGCTTGTCCCCACGGATGCAACGAGCAGCAGATGTTAGAAGTATGATTGTTAAAACATGACATGAATTAGGGACAGTTAGAAGGGGAGCACTATTGTTCTTCAGTAGTGGTCTTTCCTTTACAGGAGGCCATGACGCACAGCAAACATTTGTGAGAATGTTGGCATCTTCTAAAAGTCCACAAAATGTCATTCCTCGGCATCCACTTTGTTAATGTAAAGTGGATTTGTTCTGCTAGCGCAATTTAATTGCAAATGAGTGCAACACTGGTCATGTAAATTATCTCTCTCTCCGGGTTTTCCTCTAAGCATTTTTTTGCCTTTAGTCCCACGTCAGGGTACCGTTTGGGAGATAAGACCACTGGAGAGAACTAGAAACCAGGTATGGAGCTGAGGAAGCTAGATCACTATGTTTTATATTAAGGTTTCTCCGATAACTGACCCCATCAGTACACTTCCTCGGGGAAGAGTCCATGTGAGATCAGCAGAGTCGCTAATCCTCAAGTCTTTTGAATCTCCCTTGCTCAGGGGAAACAAGGGCACGGTGTTCGTTTTCACATACGATGAGAGCATTTTTTTCAAGTTTCATTCGTATCGGCCATCCCACAGGTCTGAATCCAAGTTTTCACAGAATACATTTGCATATCCAAAGATCTGTGTGATCCAGCCCCTGCTTGTTCAAATCCAGCCTCTCACGTAATGAATATCTGCATGTCCTTGTTTGTGTGTGGGAGCTACAAACTCGTTTCTCTGAGAAACATGGTCCCGATGCTGTAGGAGACTTTCCTCATAGAGGCCGGGGGAGCCGAGCGAGAGCTGGTCAATGAGGCGTGGCTTTGAGAGGTCCCCGCCTCCAGGAAGTAACATGTCCCTGGGATCTCTTTGGGGAAATTATCCGGGAGCTCCAGCCGTGAGCGAGGGACGAATGAAAAAGAACGGTCATCTTTCAGCAACCTAAAGGGAAGTGAAAAAGAGAAGCTTTCTCAAAGTACTATTAAGAAGCATTTCTTACATTTCTTTCTCTGTGTACGTACAGTGTCGTTACTTACTGGTAAGTTGTGGGACTAACATTGATACACCTCGGATGGCTCCCCGATTCAAACTTGCTGGCCAGTGTCACATTGTTCCCAAACAGGCAATAACGTGGCATTTTAACCCCAACGACGCCTGCCAGCACCGAGCCGGTGTGGATGCCTATCCTTAGCTAAGAAAGAAAGGCAGGAAGAAGGAAGCAAGAACCTTAAAACCAGCAGGATTTTACAGTACAAACAGGTTCAATTGTGTTTCACGTTGTACATCCCTTGACAACACGCGGCCTGAAAATGGAAGCGTGTCTATATTACTTTTTCTACTTGATGAAAAGATTTGTTGATTAACTGATCAACAAAAATGAATAGGCATTTTTTTAAATGATCAAATAATCCCTTATGACACTGACACAATGATGCAAACTCACTGATTCCAACTCGATGGTTTCCTTTGGCCTTTATAAAAGTAAAGTCACAAAATATTTAGAAACATTACGATTCATGAATAGGGAAAACAAATGGGAGATGAATGTGAGCAAACACATTTAAAATGACTAACCTATTATATACCTGGCCCTGCATTCATGTGCTATCCTGCAGCACAGAGGCCATGTTGTGCCGTGTGCGCTTTGATCAGCTGAATGGAAATAGTACTGTAGCAATCATACTTCCCTAATAGTGCAGCTGTCATTATCTAATCTGATATCCTGTGGCAGCACATTTGATGAAAATCTTAAAATAGCAAGAGTGAGAGACGAAAATGAATCAAATAAGTAATTGCGTCCATCTCCTCTCGGTAGCAGATATAGGGCAGCAACATGTTGCTCATATTATAATCTGGCTGAAGTATGAATCTATAAATGGCTGGAGGCAGAGTGAAAGCTATCTAGCCATCATTCCAATTTGACCATACCACTTCATGGCCACTCGACCAACTATTGATTTCCTCCATTTGGGAACAACAAGTTACTACACACACACACACACACACACACACACACACACACACACACACACACACAAGCTAGTCAAACCCAGTATGATCTACTTGAGCGTTTCATCACCTAGGTATCCAACGCTACTGTGTGCATGTCAGCACACTGCAAGGTAGTCATGGCAACAACAGGCGATGGGGGTAGTGAGGTAGAAAGAGCACAGACAGACAGAAAGACAGAAAGAGAGACAATGGGGAGAGGGAGAGAGAGAGCAAAACTAAACTTATAATTAGATGGCGAAACCTTGACAGCACAGGAGGAGAGATGAGGAAAGTGATAGAACAAGCGAGAGAGAAAGGGCTGATAGTGCACTAGTGTGACCTGTTTTTCAGCTAAACTGCATACAGATGGCCATGCACCCGTCTGCCTGTCTCTACAAGATACAACCACTCACACACACACACACACACACACACACACACAAACAAATCTGCATCCAGCGCCCACTCTCCCCTTTATTTCTTAGTCTGAAAACACAGACATAGTAACGCTCACACACTCTTCCCCTCCTTTTCGCTATGAGTCAGCATCTACAGCACATGGCCCTCAGCGAGCCAATGAGCAAACGGTGCATCAGCACAGGCAACCAATCACATTGTAGCGTCTGGCCAAGCTGACAGAGGAATACAGTGATGTTATCGAGTCAACATTGTTTCTTATACACTCATTTTATTAGGCTATTACATTATACATTATATTTAGCTAAAACAAATCAGTCAACAGTCCTGCAATACATCCTACATCCAGGAAGTTTATAATAAAAGGTGTAGATTCAACTTTTACAGTTACCGTAAATCCTCTAATACTGGCCTGTATTCTATTACCGGCCGGTCTTGCTGTCGGCAGAGGTAAATAATGGCCAGTCTCTAATGGAGGCCGGGGCAAGTGTCCACAGGCAGCGTTATTTCCACGCTTCCCATTGTCTATATAGAATTTACGATATGTAAGAAGCCCTGCAATGCCTTTGCGTCGCGGCGAGTGTCGAGAGACGGGGCACCGCCGCCTCCTGCAAGCTCTCGAAAATATTTTAAACTGACCGTTGTCGATCTAAAATAAAGACAGATTCAGCAACTGCATAGCTTTCTCGCATAAAATGTTTTCAGAAACACATTTCGGGGAACTATTTTTGTAAAACGAGCATGTTTCCAGACGAGCCGCCATGTTGGTCTGTTTGAAATCCGGGAACAGACAGGACAGCTGTGAAAGCGATCGTCCGATCAGGTGCAGCCATGAAGTGTGCTCGTGATTGTATGAAGGAGAGCGCCTGTCAATCATCCTCCTAGTGGCAGCCCACCAAGCGTGCAATACTGGCAAGCGTTAAACGTTGCTTACCGTAATATGGAAGCTGCGGGGCCAAAGAGGAGACTTTTTCAATAAATGAACCAAGTATTTTATAGGTTCAAATAGACACAAAATCTTGTTTTTATTCATTCTACTGGTAATCCGTTTTGCTCAAATAGAAATAGGGGCCTGTCTCTAATTCTGGCCTCCTTCCAATAAAGGCCTGGGTCGTGATGCGCTTGAGTAAATAAAGGTCCGGGCCTAGGATTTACGGTAACTGAAACTGCTTGTAACTGCAGTGGTCAGGAAGAAGCAGCACTTTTTGGTGGCATGACAAGTCCCTGACCATTTCTGAATTCAAAGTGCTCAGACATTACTGTATAATCTAAATTTGGTGGCGATAAGCCCACATAAACACACTTTCACAATATCAGAAGTGACAATAAGCACTGCATGCCTAACATCCACACCCACTCACCTCCTCATACACCCACTCACACAGACAAGCACGCACATGCGAAAAGATCATGCTGCCGTCCTGGAATTGAAGCAGTATTTCACCGATGAAAACAAAGCTGTTTGTTTCTGGTGTCTATACGTGTTTCTCTCTTGACGCCTCACTTTTGCATATTTCACTCTGTGTCCCTGGATCACTCTCCCGGTTCTCTCTCACTAAACATTTTCTCACAGCTCTCGCGCTAGTTTGCATAACAGTGCAACATTGGCTGGAGCTGAGTGCACTCACTGAGCAGCGTTTATTGTGCTGAAGTGTTGAATATCTCTATAACTCTCCTTTATAGCGGCACGAGGCGTGGAGGGATGAGAAAGAGGAGAGCACGACAGAGAGCGCAAAACGAAAAGTAGAACAAGAAGAAAATCTGAGAAGAAGAGAAAGCAAGGAAGATGAGAGGAAAATAAAAGGAGTGATTTAGAGCGAGGCAGCAGAGGAGAGAGTGTGAGGGAACGAGAGAGGATGGGGATGGATATAAAAAGAGAGGAAGAGGAAAGGAAAATGGGGTGAAAGTGGAAGAGCAAGAGAGCAGGCCAAAAATTCTTGGCAAGGCCTTTCTTTTTTGAGACAAATGGACAATGTTAGGACCACAGCAGCACACAGAACAGTGTCCTATCTGTTATTCAGGGTCTGTCTTAGCTGACACACACATTTGTATCTGTGTCATTCTCCGGTTGTAATGTTAAAAGGAAAGGCTGCCGTTGTCTGGGAAGATTCTCAGGCATCCAGGTCAGGGTCATCTTTAAGAGCTTTGTTATTGGCAACCAGACTGGCTTTAGGTTTTTGAAGACGTTTAGCTTCTCATCCAAGAGGCTTCTTCAGTTCTAACTGACTAGTGGGGAGTTTAGGTATTTAACTTCTTGTTGAGTCGTTAATACAGTGAGAGGCACCTGACAAAGGCTGCTGTCATATACTTTTCTTCATGTCGACACATTCCAAGGAAAGACAAATATATTGAATATCACCTGTCTTATCCTGTGATATGGAAAATTAAAGACAGAGCATGATAACAATGACATATTTTTTCCACTGCTATGCTTCATTTGTGGGTTGTGTTCCTTTAGATGACCTGAAATAAACCAGAAATAAAATGCAACGTACTGTAGGTAATGACTAGGAATGACTAGGAAGGAAACCCAGACGGCATAAGGGTGACGGTTGACATGGTTGGCAGAGACTTGACTGGGTATATAAATAAATAAATCATAACCTGTGTTCTGTTTTCATCCTGAAATAATGTGAGAGGTTTGAACTATATTCCCTTAGTTGTTCCTCTTTCCTTCCCTCCCTACTTATACTCTTTTTTATGCGTAAGAGCAGCTTGCCTTTCTCTAACTCCTTAAGTACATTAAATACTGTCAAAAGCAATTCCACATGGACACAGGATATAAATTCTGAAGGCGGATCAGCATTACTACTGTGATGAAAAGTGTACAGTTCTACCTTTCAAACCTTTTTTTTTCACAGTGAGCATGTGCCATTTTACTGCAGTTGTAGTAGAGATACAGGCTAAACAGTGCAGCCTTTCCCTTCAAATCAGAGTGAAAATGAAAGCGTAAAAATGTATTTGATTACACCAGTGATGGATTCTGTTCTGACACCTGGGTTGGAATAATATGCTAAGCTCAGACAGTAACGAGTCCATTATGCCTCTCCTCACTTGTTTCCTGGCAAATATCAGTGTGCAAAATATTCATTAAGCAGATTGTCATCTTCAGCCAGCACTGACCCTCGCTATGACCGGTCAGAATGACATATCACCGCCGGTAGGTGATATCAGCTGTCGCTAAGTAACATTCATTCTTTGAGCAAATTGATAACAAGCCAAAAATCAAACTCGGCTGTTGTGGGTTTGTATAATCTCTGCAAGCCTGTCAGCGCTCGGCCTATTGATCGTTTATGAGAAAGAAGAAAAGACGCAACGCTCTGTTACACCAGAAAGCATGGAAAGTGTGTGTTTTCTCTTTCTTTATTGTGTCAATTTCAGGAGTTACTTTCTCCCAGATAAATTAATATTCATATCAGATGAATGAACTGATCTACTTAATACAGGGTCGCCCATGAAGTTGGAATAATTTGCAAATGTCTTGTCTTTTATAGCCCCAAACAAATGGTATGTGTGAATTAATTTCACCCGGGTTAACATAATGTAATGATTGCAGCTGGTCAAAGTGATTACTAATGCATTTAAATAGGAAGGATTGTGTCTGAAAACAAAGTATTCCAACTTCATGGGCAACAGTGTAGTTTTGAACCTTGGGCCTTTAGCGTTTTGATCAAGTAGTTCATGAGAAACAAAATGTGCAAACTTTGGATAGCAACAGCTTTTTTTTAGTGTGTTAGATGCATATTTCATCAACAGTATATGTAATTATCAGATAAGATTCTGTATTAAGGTGACACGGTGGTGTAGTTTCCTCCCCGAGTCAGCGCTGGTTTTCTCCCAGTTGTCCGGCTTCCTCCCACAGTCCAAAGACATGCAAGTTACATTCATTGATGACTCTTAATTGCCCTCAAATGTGAGCATAAATGGTTGTCTGTATTTATGTGTCGGCCCTGTGATAGACTGGTAGGCCGTCCATGGTTTACCATGCCTTCGCCCAACGCCAGATGGGATCGGCTCCAGCCCCGCCGTGACTCTGAGTAGGATAAGCGGTTCCAGATAATGGATAGATGGAATCAGTATTACCCAGTAGTAAAGGACTGAATTGGATTGATTGGAATGACCCCAAGGGAGGGACAAACACACACACACACACACACACACACACGCGCGTACTCATACACACACACTGCAGGCTGTTTAGACCTCCTGCTGATTCTATGGAGTTTTTAGTCAAATGACACATGCAGCTGGCTGGGAGAGAATAAGCATAACTCAAACACACTATTAAGGTGCGCCATGTCTCTTGCCTCATTTCATGAAAGCACACTCGGTTGAACCATTAGCGACAAAGATGCATAACTATTCTCTGTGACACAGCATTGTTTGTATTTTGAACCAATCACAATTGGACAACATGTGTCAGGATCTGTGTGATCCGGCTCAGCAGGTGATTGATTGTATGTTAATTACGAAGCCACAATGTTGGAAGGGGGGGAATCAAGGGGAGTAGAGACAAACAGCGCAATGAGTCACAATCAGGTGCTGATTTCTGACTAAAACTTACCATAGAACTGCAGTTCACACACTAGACCTAAGTGAGTTTGATAATCAGCAGTTGGACACATATTTTACCTTTTTTTCCCCCCAGGGGGAATCCTGAACCCAAAATATACAGGAATCAAAAGCAACAAAGCTCATTTACAGAAAGCGACACGATTAATGGCCAACAAATGATGAAGTTATGGATGTATCAAATGAGGAAACGTGAAACAGACAATGCAAACAAACAGAAATAAGAAATGTAGCCACATAATCTTGGCTGTTTAGTGTTACAGCACAGCCAGTATGGGGGGTGGGAAGGACTGGGACAAAACCATCTGGGGAGCAAACATGAATATGTAAAATACAGGAAGGGAAGCGGTCCAGTTTCCATGTGCTACCAGAAGATCAGTGTTACAACTCACCTTGATAGGTTTCCCATCAGGTGTCAGCACTTCCTCGGAAAGCTCCATCATCTTCAGAGCCATGTGTGCAATTGGCTTTGCGTGACTATCAACCTTCTTGTGAAGTCCTCCGGCTACACAGTAGGCGTCGCCTATTGTCTCAATCTGTATGAGAAATGGAGGAGGTGGGGCAGAAACTGGAAATGAATAAGTGTGGCTGTGCTGATGTGTGAAACTAAGTAGCCATTCAATCACTCATACCATCTCCACTGAGTTGTACAAACTCCTTCATTCCTCTTGTAATATAAGACCTAAATCATCTCTCTCTCTCTCTCTCTCTCTCTCTCTCTCTCTCTCTCTCTCTCTCTCTCTCTCGTCTACATCACCACTTAATAGCACTTTGCATTGCTTCTGACCCAGTCTGAGAGGCCCAAACATAAAAAAAAAAAGCATTTCCATTCATTCTTGACACCATGGCATCCGTCCTGAAGATCACTCAAATACCATTGAAAATAATTACAATAGTTTATATGTAATTAAATGTCAGTACAAGTAGGTCTATTTCATTTTTATTTTTATTAAGACTCCTGAGGAATACTAAATAAATGCTTGACATATTGTATGGTACCGGAGTGAGCTTAGAGCTAATTTACATCTGCTAAATAGCGGTGTGTGTGGGGCTGTACTCACTATGTATTACAAGCCACACATTGGCTGGTTTACTACAATGGTATAACCCCAAACACATAGTTTCCTTCAGTCTCTACAAATGTGAGGTTCTATCGTAGAGCTCTGGGTGACCACAGACCGCTAGTCTTTTTTGTCTCCTTTTCAGGAGGAGAACCTCGACACTGAAGACTTCACAATGGTGTGAACACACCTTTAGTGTTTCTCATATACAAAAAGCAATCAATATGCTGAAAAGACCTCATTCCATATCCTTAACAACGCTTGCAAACTAAGATTTAAGCCTCTAAGTCAAGTTCATTCCTAGTTCATGTTTGGGCTTACTATGCTTACTTACCAAGCCAAATTGTAAATCAAGCAATGATCAAAGCAATCAAGAAGTGCAGCTTTCAGGGAAATGTTGCCATATTTTCAGCTGAAGGAGTGAGCTAGGTGTCATGAGAGTTGACACAGTCCTCAGGAAGCAAACAAAGAGATGGCACAAGAGGAGGAAGAAGAGGGGGGAAATAATTCTAGGAGATAAACTGCTTTCATTTAGGCCTGCCATCGGCTAAATCATTTCTACGGTAACCATGACAATGGCAACATATGTGCGCCTCAATCTCTCCACCGTGTCCTCCTGTTCCTGCCTTCTCTTTTACAAATACGCACTCGCTCTTCGACTGCTATACACACAACATCCCTTACATACACCCAATTTCTCTGGCTTCCTCTCCGTATCTCTTCTTCCCTTTCTCCAGGCATCTGACACATGACATTTGTGAGAGGTAACACAGAGGAAAGCATGTCCTTGATGGGAAAAAGTGACAAGTATATTTTGCTTTCATAGGGACTGAGTTAATGAGATAGACAGCAAAGATGATGGCGATGGTGATAATGGAGAAGAGCAAAGGCGGAAAGAGTCGAGATGAAGAGAAATACCGATGTGACGATAGAAAGTAAGGATGGCAAGAGGGAAAGATGGCAGACTAAAGTGAAGACTGTAACTAGGCCCAAAGCCACACTGTCAGATGGACAATATTGACATTTGTTAATCTCCCACATACTGGACATGATTCAGTTACAGTCCACAACACAAGCATACCCATTCATGATAGCAAATACACAGATATGTTCACAGATATTCCTGGAGAACTGGCACTTCCTGGAGAACAATTTCTCCTTTAGGATAACCTCATTCCACACAGGTGTGCAAAAAAAAAACAATAAAGCCATTACATATCCCAATGTTTCACCATTTCTCCCACATCACATACTGACCTTATAAACATCCAGAATGCCACACTGGTAGTCGAAGCGCGTGTAAAGCTCGTTCAGCATGGAGATGACCTGCATGGGTGTACACTGGGCACACACAGCAGTGAAACCCACGATGTCCGAGAACAGCATGGTCACGTCATCAAATTTGCGAGCGGGCACTGGCTGACCCTGCCACAGCTTCTGCGCCACGTCGCCCGGAAATATGGAGTAAAGGAGGTCCACGGTTCTCCTCTTTTCCTCCTCCAGCGCTTGGTGGGTGCGCTCCAATGTGGCCTGGGAGAGGAGAGAAGAGCACCAAATCAGGAGGTTTTGTTCTGTGTGCTTTGAAGAAGACACCGATGACAACGACGCAGAGATGTGGGAGTGCTGCACCAAATTAAAACTGCTGGCGCATGTAAATGTATTTGTGTATTAATTTGATTTATTTTCGATTGAGTGTATCTGCATATGCGTAATTGTGTCTGTGGGCGAGCTTCTTAATGCCAAATCTGTCTGATGCAGTGTTATACTATTGCTCAAGCGGGCAAGTCAACTAAGATATAACTATTTATAACAGAGGCCTGGGGGGGAGTAGTTGAAGTGAGAGAGAGGGTTGCAGTGAGCAGATGCATGGGATTGGGTCAAGACTGTGACTTGCTCAAGGGTACTTTGAAAGAAAATTATAAGAGCAAGTCCCAGGAGGCAACGTCCTTCCAGCCATTATGAATCAGCCAGTGCAGCAGATATGCATTGAATTAAACATGTTTGCTTCAATGAGTTGTCTCGCAACAATGGAATACAACAAGACTTATCAATAGTGAATATTTTGGTATTTCCACTACAAGGTTATCACTTGTCCTTTTGATTGGTTGCTAAAAGTCAAGATGGCGGGTCTTATCTCATATGAGCCAGAGGGCAAGCTCCAGAGAGAGACTAGAGGAGGATGAAGGAAGTGGCATTCTGCTGACGACGTAACCCTTTTCCTTGAAGCCATGATGGACAATTAATGATTTATTTGGGTTTGTCTGTGTCTGTGTTTATTAATAACTTGAATGCAACAACAACAACAACAATAGGACGCCGGGCAGAACCCAACCACATGGCGAGAGTGGCCTGCTTCCTTTCTTGTTGTCGGCAACAAAAGACATTTAATGTATGTTGTGGCCTGTTGATAGCAGATAAGTCTCAGTGGTAATCAAAGCTCGAAACCATTTTCCAAGAACATGTGCCATAACACAAGCTGGTGTCCTGCACTGTGAGTATGAATAGACCCTAAATGAACTCTGCCACACTACCTTAAGTTTGTCCATTCTCTTCTTCAGGCCATCCTGGGCCTTGGCCTGCTCCCCCACCAGGATGACGTCCCGCGTGGCATCATGGATGGGGATGTCTGACAGGTGGAGGCCCCTGCCCATCAGCTCCTCCAACTTATCAACACGTGGTGAACCCAGAAACATCAGGGAGCAGGACTCGGGCACGTGGATCATCTGACCCTTCAATTCCATAACCTGGCAGAGCAATCAAATGGGAAAAAGGAGGTCAATTAAGAAAGTCAAGGCTAAGAGAAAGAGACAATCCTGATTAGATGAATGTCCATGGTAGAGGGTTATTTAAGAATGACACTTGTTCTCTTTGATGCTGGAAATTGATGTCTAATCAAATATGTCATTATTTTTTCCACTCTTTAATTCATACCATATTATGGCCATGACTTTCACTTTAGAAATAGGGAACTAAGATGCATTTCTGTGCATACATACCTGCACACATACTCATCCCATCTGCTAGCACACAATGTTGTACATACAACAGCAATTCTGATTACACTAACCGCAGATTACCCTGATTTTGCTGATAGTAGATTTCATTTTGCAAGGCCTAATGTATAATGTGTGCTATCCTGTATGGAAAAAGGTTGTATAAACTGGGTAAACTGCTGACCTAGTTATTAAGGAGACAATCCTAATACCATCATAATATCGCTGGTTTGACCTAAACAGAACATCCTTAAACAACCTATGATCATATACCTAAGTAATGTCTCAGAATTTGAAGAGCTTATGGTACCAATTAAGATGCAAACTTGTATATTTCTGTCAGAAAAACATAATAAAAGAAATTTGAATAAACACTAGCCAGACTGCAGATTTACCAACAACTGCAGTATTCTTGCCAACATAGTAAATTATGCAATTGTTGATGAATAAGAATCGGCTTCTACTACCTTCTTGACATTTTGCACACAAGCACTTAAACACGATGACAACACAGCTTAACACAGGCATTGCACATCGCTGCCCTTTCGAATATGACTCTTAGCGGTTTCACTGTGCTAACTATTTCCACTAGAAGCCCTGTGGATAAGCCATTCTTCTCTTCCTCCCTGGGCACAACTTCCCATTGCTCCTGCTCCGTTCCTTCCCTTTATTTGGTGTCTTTTTCTTCACCTGTGTTTCATTCCTGCCTGTCCCTCTCCCTCGCGCTATGCTCTTCTCTCCGTCTCTTCAATTACTTCTCTCTTTTTCTTTAACCATAGTGTCAGATGGATTATTCCGCCAGAGAGCACACTGCAGCCCTGTTTTATTTATAGCACAAGGCTCTCCTAGGTCTGCATAATACATACCGTCTACATCCACACACACACACAGTATTTCCCTACACACAAACACAGAAACATCCAACAGGGAGACACACATTCTGACTCTGTCTGTCTGTTTCCCAGAAACACTGACATACATACTCATAAATACACATGCAAAGACATATGCAACCTACGACCCACAAGGTCCAAGTTCAGGACACACCCATCCCTTGAAACACAACTTGGTGTGATCCAGTCAGTAATGATTGACTGATTCAGAAAACACACTCACACAAACACGCACATGCATTCAGTAATGTAGCAGGCACATTTGTTATACATTGCTGTAGCACACTTGCGTATTGAACGTCCAACATTGGCACACGCTGCCACACTAACACAGGAGTTGTCTTCGTGTCATACGGGAGTTTGGGAAACGGAACAAGCACTCAAAAATGCACATAAATTCAGCAACTCAGTATCAGGAGAATGTCCCTGATAATTTGTAAATACAAGTCAATTTGTTACAAGCAAATGACCAGCAATGCAGATTGCACGGCTGGGCCTTGCATCCTGCCATTCATTGAACAATTGCACGGTGCACATTTAGTTGACAAGCACCAGCTGGAATAATGCCTACTAAGGTAAACCTGAAATAGCCCCTACGTTAAAGCTACCAAAACCTTCCAGGACTGCAAGATGGCTACCATTAATGTTGCGCGGTGGTACTATCATATTTTGTTTTTCTGTAACTGTTTCACTGCATTCTCCTGTTACACAATGAAGGTTGACATGCCCAATCAACAACTGCTTTTTTAATCATGTACAGTAGGTGTAATTATATTAGTGTCACCAGATTACTCTCAGTGTCGGTCTATGTTTCTCTGTCTCTCTCATTGTCCATCTTACTCTGTCACAAACTCTCTCTCTCTTTCTCTCTCTCTCTCTCTCACACACACACACACACACACGCACACACATCCCCGGAGGCAGTTGTGTTGGCCTAGTTGTGCGTCTGTGTTTAATTCAGCACTCTCCTCTCCTTCTGCCTGCATCTCTGGCATCGCAGCACAGTGAAAGAGGAGGCGAACGAAGGATGAAGGGAGGGCAAGTGGTTAGGAAAGAAAAGCAACACGGAAAGAGGGGAAGGGTGTGAGAGATGGGAGACAGAGAGTGAGGGCAAAACAAAAAAAGAAATAAATTATGAAGAAATAATAGCATTGTAGATATAGCTGGATGGATAGAGGGAACAATGATCACAGAGAAAAGAAAAGGGAAGATGAAAGCAAGATGAAGCAGTCAAAACAGAATAAATAGAAAGAAGCAATAATAGGCCTAGAAGAAGCAGGAACAAGTGCATTTTAGAGAGGCAGAAAAAGGGAGGTAAAATGTTTTGTTTTTTTAAATAAAAGCAGATAAACACACAGCGTACTGTAAGACAAAGTATGTTGTGTGCTAGTCACCATGTGGGAGTCGTACCTCTTTGTAGCGGATTGTTATACATTTACACCGAGCCCTTGTTCAAGGTGACTGCACAGTCACCACAAAGAAGTAACATTTTCTAGTTCTGCACATGTAGCTGAGAATTCTTTCAGATAAAGTTTGCTTGTTTCAATGTTAATATGATATATCAGGGCAGTGAACAGAGAGGAGGGAGCTGAAACTGTAAAAATAACATAT
The DNA here is from genome assembly GCF_963514095.1 of Eutrigla gurnardus. NCBI lineage: Eukaryota > Metazoa > Chordata > Actinopteri > Perciformes > Triglidae > Eutrigla > Eutrigla gurnardus. The sequence goes on along the minus strand of NC_139924.1, from coordinate 8,648,222 downwards.
TTGTTTCAAAACATCCAAAAAATCATGAATATACTTTAGATTATTTCCTTAAAAATATACATTGCACGTGAAATTATCTCTGCCCTTTGACATGAACATATCATTTTATTCATCACAATCAAATAATCAAATGCACACATTTGTGATAGTTCTTACTCATATTGTGTGAATTATATTGATTTTACATGTTTCTTTTTTGTCCTAAGATTGAAGCAATTCAAATATTTATCAAAATTCAGTAGGATTTTATATATGAATACATATTTTTAGAAAATCCAGATCAAACTGATTGCTGTCCTGAAGCCTTGTGACTTGCCGTTGACAATTGCCCTTTTTCCACCTGATTCCTGCATATTTATGTATTTGGTCTTTATGCATGACTGGGGTTTGTATGAAACTGCACAAGGTTATGTAAATGTTTTATGCCTTATTATAGCAAGGTCTGAGCAGCACACACTGTGATGTCACATTCTACATACTAAGATGATCTAAATGTACAGATTCAGGTTGATATCGCCATAGGCAACACCAAGCTAGAGGTAGATGAAAAGGAGAGAAGGGGGAGCAGAGGAGGAAAAAAACATCTGAAGGGCCAGAGGTGGAAATAGATGCAGAAAAAGAGGGGGAGTAAGGAGAGAGGGAGATAAGAGAGAGACACGAGGAGAACAAGACACATTGGACCAGAACTACGAGAGAAAAAGATGGAGAGAAGGATAGCGGGAGGTGGAACGGACAGTTAATGGATTGTCTTTTGTGAGCAGACTCTGGCACGTCAACACACTCTCATATGCGTGAACAAGCACCGAGTCAATGAGTCAGCCTCTCTCACCCCTCTTTCCCCCTCTTTCTCAATACAAAAAGGGGTAGTGTGAAATAAAGAAAAGAAGAAGTGCATACAATAAGTAAGGATCTGTTACAGTAGAGCGAACAGAGCTGTGTAACATTGTAGTAAAATATATAAAGATGAATAAGTTTACTGGTGATAAAAGATATGTACAACAGGTTATATGCATAAGCAAAGACAAATTGAGGTAAAAGTAGAAAATTGTAGAGATAAATTAAAACTATAAGTAGAAATAAGTGGCATATGGTCAGATATCTACACTCAACAAAAATATAAACGCAACACTTTGGTTTTTCCTCCCATTTTTCATGAGATGGACTTAAAGATCTAAAATTCATTCCAGATACACAATATTACCATTTCTCTCAAACATTGTTCACAAATCTGTCTAAATGTGTTATAGTGAGCACTTCTGCTTTGCTGAGATAATCCATCCCACCTCACAGGTGTGCCACATCAAGATGCTGATCTGACATCATAATTAGTGCACAGGTGTACCTTATACTGCCCAGAATAAAAGGCCACTCTGAAATGTGCAGTTTTATCTCACAGCAAAATGCCACAGATGCCACAAGCATTGAGGGAGCGTGCAATTGGCATGCTGACAGCAGGAATGTCAACCAGATCTGTTGCTCGTGCATTGAATGTTCATTTCTCCACCATAAGCCGTCTCCAAAGGCGTTTCAGAGAATATGGCAGTACATCCAACCGGCCTCACAACCGCAGACCACGTGTAACCACACCAGCCCAGGACCTCCACATCCAGCAGGTTCACCTCCAAGATCGTCTGAGACCAGCCACTCAGACAGCTGCTGAAACAATTGGTTTGCATAACCAAACAATTTCTGCACAAACTTTCAGAAACCGTCTCAGGGAAGCTCAACTGCATGCTCGTCGTCCTCATCGGGGTCTTGACCTGACTCCAGCTCGTCGCCGTAACAGACTTGAGTGGGCAAATGCTCACATTCGATGGCGTCTGGCACGTTGGAGAGGTGTTCTCTTCACGGATGAATCTCGGTTTACATTGTTCAGGGCAGATGGCAGACAGCGTGTGTGGCGTCGTGTGGGTGAGCGCTTTGCTGATGTCAATGTTGTGGATCGAGTGGCCCATGGTGGTGGTGGGGTTATGGTATGGGCAGGCATCTGTTATGGACGAAGAACACAGGTGAATTTTATTGATGGCATTTTGAATGCACAGAGATACCGTGATGAGATCCTGAGGCCCATTGTTGTGCCATACATCCATGAACATCACCTCATGTTTCAGCAAGATAATGCACGGCCCCATGTTGCAAGGATCTGTACACAATTCTTGGAAGCTGAAAATGTCCCAGTTCTTGCATGGCCAGCATACTCACCGGACATGTCACCCATTGAGCATGTTTGGGATGTGCTTGACCGGCGTATACGACAGCGTGTACCAGTTCCCACTAATATCCAGCAACTTCGCACAGCCATTGAAGAGGAGTGGACCAACATTCCACAGGCCACAATTGACAATCTGATAAACTCTATGTGAAGAAGATGTGTTGCACTGCATGAGGCAAATGGTGGTCACACCAGATACTGACTGGTTCTGAGTCCCCAGACCCCCAATAAAGCAAAAAAATGCACATTTCAGGGTGGCCTTTTATTGTGGACAGTCTAAGGCACACCTGTGCACTAATCATGATGTCAGATCAGCATCTTGATGTGGTACACCTGTGAGGTGGGATGGATTATCTCAGCAAAGCAGAAGTGCTCACTATCACACATTTAGACTGATTTGTGAACAATGTTTGAGAGAAATGGTAATATTGTGTATCTGGAATGAATTTTAGATCTTTAAGTCCATCTCATGAAAAATGGGAGGAAAAACAAAAGTGTTGCATTTATATTTTTGTTGAGTGTATGTGCAGAGATCAGCTCAGTGCAGTTATACACAGATGATTGACAGCCTTCACAGTGGTTTAATTCCATTGCTATGCTGATGCTACCTGTACCTATGTACCTATGGCAACTGTATAAATAATAAATATTTGTGGTCATTTTTGTCTTGGTTACAATGTTAAAGACCAAGTCTGGGGAAAATTGTGCTAAAGATCATGGTGCTATTGGAGCCCTTCTTTGGTAGGAAAGAGGAGAAGAAACCATACAAACTGTTTTAATGCTGCAACAAATATGTCAACTTAAACAAGTTTTTTTTTTTTTTTTAATCCCAGTATACTAAATTGAAATGCCAAGATTGAGAACAAAATATAAACACTAAATAACAATTAAGTCACAAACTAATGCCAATATAATACTACTAATAGTAAACATTCAAAATAAACAGGAATCAAAAGTATTTGAAAATGTTAAGTGAAATTCTTTAAATTCCAATATAAAATAATATAACAGCTGAAATACAGCTGGATGCTGTGGAGGTGCATGCTTGATTAAGCTGGTTATGTTATATGTTGCAGTGCTGCTGACATCCCTCTAAACACTGTGCAGATATTGCATAAAGGCTGCAGAACGTGAAATACTTCCAAACAGCTGACGTGAGTGTTGTTAGCACAGTAGTAGATTATTGTCAAACTTTCGCATTTATTAAGCAATCTGTGCTCTTAACTATCTCACAGACCGTGGAGAGGAATGTCCACCATTAAAATGGCCATTTAGTGCATTTCACAAAGCCTCAAGTGGTGAATCTGAGAGAGTAGGTGAGAAAAAAATGCTATTCAGTTTATCTGTGTTTCGCACTAAACGTATCTTTGCCATGTTTGTGACTTGTGGTGTTTTCTCCTTGTCCCTGTGCCCCTTTTTTCTCCTCCTTTGAATTTGTTATCCACCCTGTTTTGTAGATGTATCAAGGGTAGACAGAGACAAAGAGTGCAGCGATTTTCAAAGCACTCTCTCCACTGAACAAACAAACCATCACGCCAGTGGTTTTTTCTCAAAACAGATCAAAGGTGGTGCTAATGTCATGACTGTCTTTGTACTCGACACGCAGCTGCACACACAAACAGACCTCACTGGGAAACCCCGACAAATGTGATACAGAAACGTGTTAAATAACACAAAATTTGAACATCCTGATAGTTCAAGCAAGTACTCCTTAGCCTTCACAAAACGCCTCAATCTCCCATTCCAACAAGCCTATTACATTGGGTAGACATGTCATAGAAAGACCAGGATGTGTGTCTGAATTATCAAAACATGGCACTTTGACAACAACTCAAGATCAGCTGAAGCCGAGACAACAGCTGGTTTAGGGCTCCAGCTCCACACACACTTAGACCTTCAGAACCATAAACAAGCACTGACTCATCCTCACCAGAATTTTGACTCTGTGACCCAAAGAGTCTGGGAGCTTTTGGGTGTTTACAGCATCACTAATGTGGAGGCAGGTGTTGTGATTCATGGATTTCAGTGTCTTGTTCTTCTTGTTATTTTTAAGAGAAAGAAAATATCAGCATCCAAGTAAAATACTTATACACCAAGTAGGCTAAATTCCATTCCTCTTTCAAAAAAGTGACGACGTTACCTTGTGATATATGTCTGATAATAACCAATAAAGTGTATTCTGATGTTCCAGGCCTCAAAAGCATTACCTTTTTATGTTGATACTTGCACAGTATTTAGACCTGCTATATAATCAAAGCAGACATGGGTATCTCACTTTCTACAATATGGGACCTTTAAGGATATGGGGAACTGCGGCGTAGGGGAAACATGATGAACAAGATGATGCACTGGTTAGAGGATAGCTTTTGACAGTGCAACCTGTGTACACTCCCCTGTGTGCTGACCACAGTGCTCACACTCAGCAGAGAGGCCGAGAGAGATGGGATTTGACCTTTTCAGTAGGTCCTTGGATGTCTCTTGCACAGCCCATGCCCCTGAGCGAAAGAGAAGAAAGAAGTCAAACTGAAAATCCACTACAGGACACTTAAATATACACACACAGTGCAGCACAGGGGGGCTGCTCTTTTGTGGCCTCTTTACCTTGGCCTGTGGCCTTCTCGCACTGCCCTTTCTAGTGAAAATGTCAGCCCATCCTTGTCTTTCTCTCTCCCTTTCTTCCGCTTCTCTGATCAGGTGACACAAGATTCATACGGTAAAAATTAAAGGAAAAAGATGTCCGCCCACCCTGCTCCACAAACACGTACTGCGACACAAATCTTTCAAGTGTCTAGTCAATGGTGTTTGGAGCTTCGAGGCAGTGTCTATGACCCGCTCTATCTCCCGGGCCAAAAATTGCAAACAAAAGGGCAGCTACACTGACTCACTGAAACCAGCATGAAGTGCTGAAGCACTTTTTCTGAACCAGTGGTCCGTGGATGGAGATAAGAAAGACACATTTTAAGGCCACATGGAACCAAAACACTGACAGCCAACCACAGACTACATACAATCCTGACATATCTTCCAATAAAAACCCTGTGATTATTCCGAAAGTCATTGAAATGTCATGTCATTGAAAACAATAAAACAAAGTTTGGAAACTGTTGCATCATAACCTGCGAAAGCTTCCTAGCAGTTCCAGTAGAAAAGATATTTGCGAGTGATACGATAACTACGCCTACCATTAAATGTAATCCCACCAGTAACACAAGGTGAACCAGAAAAAACAAAGCAAAGTCTGTCCTATCGGGGAGATTTAACGGAGACTCTGGAAAACAAAAAGCATTTATTGTGCAAATTGTTATTGCGTTTCCATTTATGACAACTATTAACCCTTTTTAAATTAAGTTGCTGTCTAAATGTGGCCTATAAAAGGAGGAATTAGTTTGGAATAGAGAGCCGAAACAGGAAAGCATTGGGAGAAAGAAAGATTGGGTCGCAGGAGAAAGGAGAGAAAATTATAGTGAATTTATGAGAGGGACTGTCAGAGAGTAGATGACAGCTAGATAGGAGATGTATTGTAGTGGTCCTCGGGGCCCGACTGTGAAGTGGGGAATCCTTCTGCTACTGCGGCAATAGCAGTGTGTTGTGATGTGCATCTGCGTGCATGTATGGAGGATCTGTGAACCTACGTAGCTGTGTTTGGTTGTCATCCGTTTAGATTAACGTATTTAACTCCAGGATTGGTACATTTGGCCGAAGCAAGACCAAAATCATCCAATTAGAGCTCTTTGCACACAAAGCTGCAACAGTATGCTAGCCTCACGCTGCAGAGCAAACGACTTTCATGACAAGAGCCCATATGAATAATTCACTTTCTGGTGTTCACTCAAACAGAAATGTTCACAAGTTGTGACATACTAAGTACTCCTTATGTGTGATGTCATTTTTTTTTAAATGTGTCTTAACGTAGGAATAGAAGAGCTGACTCGATTCATTGGCAACTATTTTGATAATTGAAATGATTTTTTTTATTTTTCAAGCATTTTGAAAAATATTTGCTGGTTCCAGATTCTCAAATGTGAGAATTATATGTATGATGATAAACTGGCGGACATATAAAACAAAACATCTGAAGACCTCATCTCCTCATCAGCCGTCAGAAATTCTCTTTTTTCTGACTTCATCGAGAAAATGATTAATTGAATGATAAAAAAAAATGATATACTGTTAATTGATCATAATATAATCGTTAACTGCAGCCCAAAGTAATGCTTAAGGGAATTCGTCCTTATACACAGTACTTACACCATATGTTTAAATACGACATCTAGACTGATATAAGATGTATTGCCATCTGTTATGCTGAATATAGGACATTCTCTACGACTGACGTGACATGAATTGAAATGAAGCAGCAGAACAAGCCAGCAAATTAAAACAAATGACTTGACATAATCAAGCAAGTACTAATTGTATCAAGGTTGTTTAGAAAGGTTTGTGTGCCGTGTGAGTATGGGAGCTGTCTGTGGGTTCGATTTACATGCCAGGTCAAAGACTATAGGGCAAACAGTGCTGTGACAGGGAAACATGACAGGACTTTAAACTGCACTTTGGCTGCAGATCTGTGGTGGTATTTATTCACATCTCTCCACTCTGTTTGATACATAAAATAATCTGATTTTCCAGTTCAGGCAATCTGTCGCTCTCTTGAGGAAGCCATTTTTGCACCGTGGTGAATTAGCACAGATGTTTAAAAAGTAGGAGACAAGTAGAGTAACTCACGGAACAGATTCATGCCCTCTTATTCATATTCATCCACCTTTTTGCTTGGTGATGCTTTGCCTGAGCAAAACATTCACCCTTTAAACAATATTGATATAGTGTGTTTGCTCAATAACATTTTGGTTCAGGATGAATAGGTCCAAATTTGTAATCAAAACTTAAAGTAGCGTATTCGTTGGTGGATCAAATGTTACAATGCTTTTCAATACAAACGCACCGGTACTTCTAGAAGGTTAGTGTGCAATTTAGCACATAGCCAGCTCACCCACCCGTACACAAACATATGCACACACAGCACAGCACTGTGGTTGGACTGATGTATCACCTCTCTGTCAGGTCTATTTAGCATCAGGGTGTTTGTCGCTGACACTGCCGGCGGAGATCATCAAATCAATAAAGAACTGGATATAGCATACAAGTCTGATTTATTGGTTCTGGCAAATTGGAACCAATTCAATCCTCGTTCTTGCCATGCACAAACATCGCAGGCATGGGGGTGTCGTGATGGAGGGGCAATCAGCATTCGGAGTGACATCCACGGTCTGACTTTTCTTATCTTTATGGTAGACCAAACTTGAATACAAGGCGACATCACTGCTAACAGCAGTAAATAATATGTATATATATTCAACTATATCAAAATGTCTGGACATCTTCCTGGGGAGAACACTGTGTGTGTCGGCATTCTGTGGAAACTTGTTAACAAACTGGTAATTGTGGGCTTCTTTCACTCACATTGAGTGAGTTCATCACACATGAAACAAGATGCTTAACTAAATAAACCATTTAAGTATGTGCTATAGAATGGGTGGATTGACTTTTTAATGTGTTACTAATCATTTCTGGAGTTCCACGATGCAGAGGCCTAAGCTATGCCCATCTGTGAGATACAGGGGATTTGTTGCTACATCAAAAAATCACCCTTAACATTTGAACATTTTAGTTTATCAAGTACTTACAAAGTAAGCAATAATTCTAAATATGTGGTGAATGTAGGATATGAGCAAGTGTCATTATGTTATGTATATCTTTACCTTCTCCTTGGTGCCAGATTGGGTGGGATCAGGCCTGCTACGGATGGTAAATGGGGAGGCAAGCCTTAACAAGATGCCCTGGAACGAAGGCTCCATCTTGGGTGACACAATGTCAAAGCAGTCTCGAAACAAGAGGCTCCGGTGAGGTTCAATGCGAGCCTGTTTCCTCAAACCTTCTCCGAGCTGCAGTAGCTCCATGTGAGACCCCAGGACGAGGTGAAATGGAAAGGCACGGCAAAACGTGGCCAGGCCTATGCGCAGATCACTGGGGTTGGTAGAGAGTGAGAGAAGGGGGCGTTTAGTGCTCTCCGAGGCATAATTTGGGAGGGAGGAGAGGGAAGGTGGGCATATCTCCTGGATTTGGAAGGACAAGCAAACAGTGGGAACAGAGGTTGGGAAAGGAGATGGAGGGGATGGGGACGAGGAGGGTGAGGCGGTGGGGGAGGCCGTCGGGGTGGGGGTAGTGGAGTCTCCGCCTGTGAGTTCTGTATCTTCATTGGGCAATAACGGGGTTAGAGGTGGCACCTCTTCAACCTCGACTTCTGAATGAAAGATCCGCCTGGCAACAGCTCTGATAAACCCTGGCATGACCAATCCAACAACAGGAGCAGGGTTGAAACAATGAAGAAGCAACACCTTCCCTCTTCCATCACTTTCTCCTCGCTCACCAACTTTGTCCAATTTTCTTCTCCCTTTCTCCTCCTCGTAGGGATCCTTGCACTGGAAGGAGGGGCTCTCAGATGAGGCACGGCGCCCCGTGGAGGTGCGAATGTGTTCCAAAATGGCGTCAAAGCCATTGAAGAAGTCCTGCAGGTTTCCACCCACGGCCCGAAGCACCCGTTCATTTTCTTCAAAGCAGAGGCCAAAGAACTCCTCTCCAAAATGCTCTCGCAGCTCACAGAATGGAACTCCTGTGAGAGAGAGGATGCAAAATAACATCAACATCATAGACTGATAATACATGTAACCAGACAACATGCACACAATCAAATACCAATAAAACTATATGGATATAAGCAATGCATTAATCAAACTTACATCTTGGTTCACTGCCATTCGGTATTATTCAATGCAGCCCTCCAAGTGTAATAAGTTCCTGTTACAGCTGCCTTTTACATAAAACCTACTGTTATATTTGCTCCATGATATGTTTTGACCAAGATTCAAATTCAGCAAAAATAATTTCAAGCATATCAACCAAAAAATAACAGTGTTCAAAGTAATCAAGCATCAAAGCCTTGCTAAAATAATGAATATTGATAAGATAAATTAATCGTATCACATGCCTACTAACTGAATAATGACAAAACAGGATCAAAGGATTAAGCAACTATAAAAAAAAATCCTGACATTTAATATAAATTAAACCTGACACCAGAAAATAGAACAAAACAAGAAAAAAAATGTACAAGAAAAAAAGTTGTATGACACAATTAAAAGATGCTGTAAAAAAGGAACTTCATCTTGCTCAGAGGCCGTCTGTCAGAGAGGACATCGGAAGCGGCATTTAGGATTTAACTGATAACCCAACGGCAAAATTAAAGTCCAACGTGAGGAAAAAAGATACAATGCATAAAGATATCGGCATAATGTTCATATAAGAACATGAAAGAAAATATGTATGTGCATCTTTTACAGACCTTTGCCTCAGTCAGAGGCCATCCATACCATAATACAACTATTATAGGGCATAAAAAGGATGGATAAATGGATAAACTCCTTTAGTAGAAAATTCACATGGAGGGCTGTATGGTTAAGGTGCCAAGCTTCTGTGAAACAGGTGCTATCATTAAATAGATTGAAAGCATGGCGGAAAGTTGAAAAGGAGAGATAAACGGGTGAGAAGATGAGTGAAGGGCAGAAGTGTTAAAAAACACAATGGCAGTGTAGTTAATGCATACAGTGGTGGTCGCTCTTCATGACAATACAACAGGACAGAGAAGGACTCTAAATATACTGTAGATAAGCGTCAGGAAGAGATTTGAGATGTACAGAGGGAGAACAAAGCTGACTGACTCACCTGGACAACCTCTGTGTGTGTGTGTGTGTGTGTGTGTGTGTGTGTATGTGTGTGTGTGTGTGTGTGTGTGTGTGTGTGTGTGTGTGTGTGTGTGTGTGTGTGTGTGTGTGCGTGTGTGTATTCATGTTAGGCCAGTGAGACAGTGTACATTTCAAGAGTGAGTCATACAGTGTGTGTGTGTGCGTGTGTGTGTTGTGTTAGTTAGGCCATGATAAAGTATTTCCCTTTTTCATTAAATGTGTGCAATGTGTTTTAGAGGTCTAGCCTCTAGGGGATGGCACACACACACACACACACACACACACACACACACACACACACACACACACACACACACACACACACACACACACACACACACACATACACACACACACACACACACACACACACACAGACACACACACACACACACACACACACACATACACATACACACACGTAAACAAACAATACTAATACTACAGAACATGCATGAGGGAAAAAAGAGTAGCATTGCTAATGTGTGTGTCTTGGCGTTGAATTACAATAACACAGTACATACAAAGCAACACCGTAAATACAACACGTCCAGTTACAATGGGATGAAAACCATAAACTAAATACATACACACACTCGTTACCACATTAATCATATGCAGAGTCACACACAGGTGCATCTTACTTTACTTCATGTACTCACCCAGTATGGTGGCCATGTACTGAAGGATTTGTAGGACATCTTCTTCTGATCCAGAATTTTCTAGAAACGGGCACTTGTCCTCCCTCCTCTCTTTTTGCCTCCCCTCGCTGCCAACTTCCTGACATCTGTCAAAGACACAAACCAAACACACTCAGGATATGATTAGCCATGTGATCAGCAAATAAGAAGAGCTAATCGGATGCTAAATGGCTAATAACACGATGAAACACCCTCTCATCCGCACAAAACATAATGGACATACGAGTCCAACGTATTCTATTATTTAGATCAGATTTTACATTTTACTTTTTTTTTATAATATTGCTGATTAGACACACTGGTTCACATGATGTATGTTCTTTTGACATTCCCAATAATTATTAGTTCTTTATAACTGGATCGTCAAGTTGCACAACAAAAGCCCACTGGAAGACGGAAACCCAAGCACCCTGAGCAGGTTGACAGAATTGTGTGTGTGTGTGTGTGTGTGTGTGTTTGTCAAAAGACTGAATAATAGTTCACTGCAAACTGTGTTGTCACTAGTTCTTTCAGATTATTTCATCGCGAATAACTTTTTGACAGAAAAGCCATTTTCCAATGCAGTGAGATCTACAAAAAAAAAAAAAAATTTGTTGGGATGGTGGTAAACCATAATCTGAATAGATTATGTACATTTTAGTTATTTGCATGATCTGACACTTGACTTAGCCTGCATAGATTCATATATGTTGGTCACTGGGTGGATCTAATGAAGCAGCTGGACAACAGAGAGGCAGGGAAATGTCACCTCCACAGTGTCGATGAAAGGTTGAGTCTCCACCCATATTAAGGGTTTCAGTCTGGGAATTAGACTCACAAGCTTGATCTCTAACTTTTGCACTACCGCTAAATATAGCCTACTATCCAATAGAAGGACTATCATTTGCTTTCTGGTACTTTTTGGATTAAAATGATTGAGATGCTGCATATCAAGGATTTCACTATAAAACTATCAAATGTTGATATGCCTTCATCGCAAAACAGACGTGCGTCCCATTGTACATTAAACAAGCAGGGTCAAAACAGTGACAAAAAGTAAAGAGTTGCCAAAGAAAAATAAAAAACTGGAGAGATCCCAAACCGGTTTCTAAATTTGTATTCAGTATGCGCTTCATGGACAAAGTTAGTACGTGTTGTGCCTGGCTGGATCCTCTCTACTGAGTTTTACTGTTTTGACAGGGAGGGACAGTGAGACAAAGGCAGAGTTAAGAGGGGTGTGTGTGTGTGTGTGTGTGTGTGTGTGTGTGTGTGTGTGTGTGTGTGTGTGTCTGTCTGTCTGAAAAAAATTGGAGGCAGCGAGAGATTGAACAGGTGTGTGATTGACAGAGAGACAGAGAAGTGAGAAAAATGAAGTCAAAGAGGAGAAAATGAGTGATGGGGACGCTGGGATGAGACAGCAAGTAGACAGCAAGGGAGTCGTGGGGATAAAAGAGGACAGGAGTCAGAGAGAGAACCAGCAAGAGACAGACAGACAGACAGCAAAGGAGAAAAAAAAGACAGTCTCACCGGATCTCTTGTTGTCTGTAGAATTGTAGAGTTCGCTGGAGAGCCTCCTGAACAGTCTGCGTCTGCAAGAAAAAGTGAAAACATTAGAAAAGTATACATGTTTTTGCATACATTTAAGCATCAACAGAGCACATATTCAGTAATTCCCAATGAAATCTTTGAAATATGTGAATATGGCTTCCTTTCTTGGTGTTCAAAATAGCTCAAATCATATCATGTACAAAACAGAGAATAGCAGGAAAAGCTCAGGTGTAAATAATCAAATTAATGATGGCTTTATTCCATGTAGCTGCTTTAGTTACAGGATCTCACTATTGTGCACGCTGGCTCACTGTCCCAGATTACTGGGGAACGTGAATAGAGACCAACAGAGTCATGGTTAAAAAACATACATTTTATTTTTTAAATGTATTTATTTCGAATTTTTTTCTCAAATCTGAATAGCTTTCCACAATGTAATTGATGAGAGTGATTACTGTCATCGATTTCAGTTTACATTTGTGATATCGTATAGAGGAGTTCCAAATATTTAGCCCCATCAAACCGCTGTGTGTGTGTGTGTGTGTGTGTGTGTGTGTGTGTGTGTGTGTGTGTGTGTGTGTGTGTGTGTGTGTGTGTGCATGAAGCTGGCCTATTTTGCGTTACTGAAAGCCTAAGCTTGGGGAGGCGGGTCCAAAGTGATTATCCGTGATACGGCTCAAATGCATGGCTGTGACAATGCTAAAACACAGTGTGCCAGCTGGAGAGGTCATTCTAAGGCCTCCACCCACTCCCGATAGATACAGGACTGATTTTGTGTGCGTGTGTGTGTGTGTGTGTGTGTGTGTGTGTGTGTGTGTGTGTGTGTGTGTGTGTGTGTGTGTGTGTGTGTGTGTGTGTAAAGAGACAAATAGGGAGCGAGAGAGAAGAGTGTATTGTGGCGCTGTATCGACAGTGACAGTCAGACAGTCAGTGTGTGTGTGTGTGTGTGTGTGTGCAGTCAGAGAGCAAATCTACATATTAGTCAGCGGGTGTTTTAAAAGGTCAATATGGTTATTTCACTATCTGGTTAAATATAAATTAGATATCATATAGTTGGAATTGGAACTATACTGTAGCAGTGCGTTTCGGTGATACAAAAAGCTACAGTGAGCCTTACGTCTGCTTAGCAACAACAGGAGCATGTTGGACACAGATAGCTAAATATAAATAATATATTATTATAATTATATATATATATAATATAGATTATAGAATTGTGAGTAAAAACTTCCCCGTCCCCTCTCTACTCCCCACTTGCACGTTTGCGTGCACGTGTAGAACAGAAACTGTGTTTTCCTGACAATGTCCTCCTCTTACTGCGTCCTTCACGCAGCTACTCATTTACAACAGAACACGCACATTACAGTGTACCATCACGGGTTTCATACAACATGGCCAAACACCATAGCCTGTATATACACACGGGCACTACCTGTTAACAGCCACACATGTGCAATCATACAGGCCGCAAACATCGTCTGCATTGTTGCAATCACTGCCATGTTTACTGTACGCACATACATACATACCACGGCCAACTGTACATACAAAACCTGCTCGGTGCCTTACGGCTAGATCGGAGCTGTTCTTAGGATAGATGGACACTACAACATCTATACTTGCATGTAACTCAATAAATATTTTTTAAATATAGCATGATGATGGTGAATACACATGAGAAACGGTAGGTAAGGGACGATTAGAAGAAAAAAATATGTAAATATTTTTTTTTTTTTGAGGGTTTAAACTCAAACTGTTTCTCTCTTTTGAGACACAGCCTCCTCTCCTTCTCTAGGTCCCTGTGGTCCTTATCCAAACCACTCTGTCTCTTTTGTTTGCTCTGTTTCTTTACCTTGGGGGGGGGGGGGGGCAGAATCTCACCAATACTCCATTCCTCTTGCTCTGTTGCTCTGCATTGCTTTCGTTCCCAGTGCGGTTCAGTCAAACTGGTCTCTACTGTATGTGAACGTGCCTTTCTGTCTGGTTCCTTCCCTCCCTTTATTGCATCTTTCTCCTCCTAATTTTTTCCAATAGCATCAACTGGTGTCGTCTATGGTCACAGCGCAGTGGGCACCGGTGCTTCAGCACAGTTGGATAGCTACCTCCACTATCAAAGCAAATAGAAACTCGTACCACCAGATGAGACTCCGCAAGATAAATCCCAGCGTGAGACACATCGGGGGCCTCTCTGTCAGGGAGGAGGCAAGTAATAAAGCAGGTACAAAGACAACAATTCTGTTTTCAATCTACTTTGTATCAGGATTGTGGGGACATGGCCAAGGACAAGGCTGTTGTTCCCTACAAAAGATCAAATGCACTTAATGTAACTCACAAGTGTCACTACAATGCTTCAATTACGCTGCTCAGATACATTCAAGTGGCTTCTTCTTTTATGCTTGCACACAATACGTTGACACACCGTAGGTTGCGAATAATAACGCCCTTCTGTGCGTCGGTTCACAGATGCATTTTTGCGTGCCTTTGGAGAAGCATAATTCCAGTTTGATTAGTGAAGTGAATTCCGGTCACTTGGGGAGATGATTTTGCAGTTTTGAGAGGTAAACCTCAGCCTTGGTTCATCTATAAACTCTACTCAAAACCACCTTGTCACCTAGAAATCACTGGAGGGTTTGTATATCCACAATTTATTTTTCCGATTTTAAGAAACTAGCCTCATTCGTGAAAAGTATAAGAAGTATAACAGAATAGAGGCGGGCTGATCACAGCAAACAGACAACCTGAACAGGTGAATTCACATGAAACAGCCAGCATGTGTACACACAGAACAATGACCAAACCGTGCTTTTTAACTCAAAGAAAGGCAGATCTAGTCTTAATGAAACTGGTCATTGATAGGGAAGCTGTGACCACAGTCTTTGGGTGTGGATTTAGCATAAGAAACACACTAGCACACTCGCACAATTGTCTCACACTTTTCATATTTGTGGCCAACACTCGCTGCCTTTTGATCAGCGTCACGGGTCACGAAGCTAATGGCCACCTTCCATGTGTATACACGAAACTGAGGGAGGGAGAGGGAGGGAGACAAAGAATTCATGTTTGCACACATGTAAATGTGTGTGTGTGTGTGTGTGTGTGTGTGTGTGTGTGTGTGTGTGTGTGTGTGTGTGTGTGTGTGTGTGTGTGTTGTTGCTTCTGGGTCAGTGTGGTCAGGGTGAAGACAACCACAGAGAGCTTGCTCTGTTCTCCCTGTCACGGTCCATTGCAGTCAACAACAGACACTGCCACTGCACGCAGCCACAGTGTGTGTGTGTGTGTGTGTGTGTGTGTGTGTGTGTGTGTGTGTGTGTAGGAGAGAGAACAAAAAAGATATTAACAGTGTGTTGCGAGTTAGTGAGTGTACATGTGTCTATGAAATTTGCTAGTGTATGTTACTTACTAATAATTATTTATACTTTATTGCAACACCACTAGAACATTAAACATACTTTATGATAAACCCACTCTGTCACCCACAGTACAGCCCCACACACACACACACACACACACACACACACACACACACACACACACACACACACACACCCTTCAGAAACTGAAAAAACACCTTTCCACTGTCCCAATGACCAACAACTTAATGACTCTTACATATTCAAATATATAGTCTCCATTGATGACGCCCAACTGATGCCTTTAATTGCACTTATAGGCAAACACATACTTGCACACACACAATTCCACAATGCCAGATATTATCATCGCTGAGTGTTATACAAACCTGCCTTTAAGTGTTCACTCTGTCCTATTTTTTCACAGATCTATTAAAGATCAGGGCCAGTAAGAGCCTACAAGTGAGAGCTGAAGTTGGCTCTCAGTGGCGCTCTCCAATATGCACCAACCTCAAATTTGTAGCTGCGCAGCTGAATTTCATTATTTCTGCAAAGTTGTGTCTGGGCAGCAAAAAAAAAAAGAGGCTGTCAATCACTGCTCTCCTATATCGACATCTCTGCAACATGTACCGCATTGCTCCGAGGAACTGGACCACCGGCTCTGAGCAATTGTAATTTGGAGAAGCCTATTCCCCGCGACATCCTCTAATCTGAAGAAAGCAGCAGTCCTCTCATTATGAAGGGAACCAACATAACCAGACCTACAAAACACCATAGTAAGCTTTGTTCTAGTCTCATGCTTTCACACACAGATGCAATGTGGGGTTCAGTATCTTGCACAGTGCAACATGCCTACTGGAGGACCGGGGGATTGAACCACAGCTCTGCTAATAAGAGGCTGATCCGCTGTAGCTTTGAGCCACAGCCGCCCCTTAATATGTCCTTAATAGGAAAATGCCACCAAACCACGGCCAACTTGTCTTATCTTGGTTTATAACATTGTACATGCCCAGCATGGGCAGCAAATGCTTCTCCTTTAGTGACTAATGAAGAAAGTTGAACAGCCAATAACAGATATTTTTCTCACCAACACATGTAGTGAAATTCTCATGTCTCCTAATTTTTGATGTGTAAGTAAACAGTTTTTAGCTAAAACATATGTCGGAAAAAACACTTTGTATTTACCAGAGAGTTTGCCTGCAACACTCCATGTGATTGTATGTGTATGTCACTAGTCAGGTCAAATCCTTATCTCTGTCCCATTTTTGGTATCATTGGTACTATGAAGCAGTCAAACAATGTCAGGGTTTGAACACATTCGCTTACTCTCATTCAGTTTACATCACCTTCATCAGGCTGGATTTGACTTCTTTGCCACTGTTGACCTGTAGGCCAAGACTATTGCTGCTCAACTACACAACACGGGCCACAATACAGGAGATGCGATCAAATCCCAAACTGATGTACGCACAATCACAAATCAAACGCCCTAATCATACATCATCCATCACAATTATACTTGGTTCTAGCCGCTTTATGACATAAGAGTCTGCATTACAACCGAGACGTACAGAAACAGGGTCTCTCGTCACACTGCTCGCATCATTACATATAAAAAACAGACAGAGTATGGCCATCTCCCCTCTCTCTTCCTCCCAACAATATATTCATTATATAATCTGCCAGATGATTCAGGCTAAGTGAAGGATGAAATGGGGCTTTTTTTCATAGACAGCAGCACATGTCACATCGTGATATGAGAAGAGGTATTGTCTGGGATTTTTTGGACAACCCTGGCCTACGATGGTGGAATAGTTTGTCTTCTCCTGATCTTTAAGGCTGCGTCTCCTCCTCCACGGTGGAGACAGTGTGTGGGATGGAATAAATGCTTCTGGCTGTTTGGTTATCTTATTGACTGTTTCTCCACAACAACAACAAAAAACAACTTCTGAGTGTCTTCTGAAGACCAACTGTGATTGATTGAGTCTGTAACGCTCGGCTCTCTTTGTACACTGAAAAACAAACTGGACCCAACACATTATAACCGATTTTAGACAAACGCTCTACAAATGTGGTACATTTAGTTAGGCTATAGGAGAATGGATTCCTATGCATATAGCACTACAACTTAGAAATATCTAATATTTCCTGAAGACACAGTCAAGCTGAGCTGGAGGCCTACCGTGGGTGAGGTCAGTCGCCTCAGGCTCTCCCCCAGCGAGTCCAAGTTCACTCGTCGCCTCCTGGTGACCCTCTTGTGGGGTCCGCCGGGTCCACCTTGCTGCTCCTCGCCCGCCGGGCACGCGGGCCTCTCGGCGGGACTGCGGCCGTTCCAGAGCACCGCTCTGTGGGACGAGTGGAAGGAGGAGAAGGGGCAGCCTCGGCTCTCCTCCGCCGGCTCCAGACCACCGTCCCCTCCGTCTCCCCCGGGGCTTTCGAGCCCGCAGTCCGAGCCCACCGAGCTGCTGAACGACTCGGAGGAGATCTTGCGCGACGACGAGGACATGGTGGTAGTGAGGAAGAGGAGGAGGATGGTGATGACAGTGGTAGTGTTGAGGACGATGAGGATGCTACAGTCGGTTCCGTACCACGTCCACCTCTCCGCCGGGGAGTCATCAGATAGTGGGGCGTGAGAGGGCTGGCTGGGTGAGGGGGGTGAGCTCTGTTTTTATAATCATGTAGCCTATGCCTACGAGAAGTGCGTTTGCGTGCGCGTGAGATAATGTCCAGGTCTGTCTGTGTCTGTGTGCATATGAGATGCCTCCGTCTGCGTGTGAGACCTATTCAGAGGAAGAGGAGGGGGAGGTGGGGGGGTCGACAGAGAACGAGAGCACTAACGGCACGCAAACATTTATGTAAGGGGGAAGAGGGGGTGGGGGTCTCGCCTCTTTAACAGCCGTCCTCCTTTACCCCCCCAAAACACTCTCCAAAGGATGCTTCAAATGAAAATACAAAAAAAAAAACAGAGGACCTTTTCTTATAAAAACAGCTTACTGGGACATTGACTCGCGACGCACCTTCAATAAAGCAGACATTAGCCTACCTTAACTGTCGGAATTGCAAAACAGGGAGAGAAAAAACGATAAAAGGTCGAGAAAATCGACACGCTGTTCCACCGCGACAATTCCGACACATGTTATTCATTCCTCTCACACACGGTGGTGGTGTTATTTAGCATCCGAAAGATGTGTCGTGTCCCGCCTTTTCTGTCCACTTTGCCGGAGAGAAATCCCCAAAGTCGCGGCAGATGTGACTGCTCCCTCTCTCCTCCGTCCCTTCTCCTCCTCCTCCTCCTCGTCCTCTGCGACAGCGGTTCTCCTGCCTGTCTGCAAACTAACCGTCCTCTCATCATTCCTCCATCTCCCACAAGTATTCCTTCAACGCTGCCCTCGCTTTTGGTCTGGTTTCGTCTCGTTGCGTCTTCTGGTCGCCGCTCGGAGTCCGGGCAAAGAGGTGGCTGGAGTGGAGGTGCGCGAGGGGAGAGGGAGAGCGCGCGTGGTCAGCCATCAACAGCGCGCGCCGGCGATGTGCTGAGCGCTTCAGAGCCATCTGCCGAGCTCGCGCTGTCAAGTCATCCGCGCGCTCCTCTGCGTTTTAGTTGGACAATAAACCACAACCAATCAGAAAAACTAAACTAGATAGATAGATAGATAGATAGATAGATAGATAGATAGATAGATAGATAGATAGATAGATAGATCGATAGATAGATAGATAGATAGATAGATAAAGACTGTGCTATATGATTGAAAGTTGCGCAATGAATAAAGCAATAAGCGGACCTTGAGTCTTGATTGTTTTGACAAAACTAGATCCGTTTCCAAGGTCTCAAATAGGCTGCACTTTAATGGATCATGCTAAAATCCACAGCTTAACATGTGAACAGACCCATCTCCATGGCAACTGATGAAGACAGTGTAATGTGGTTAAAAGTCAAGCGGACCTTCATAAGGGATTGTTTGCTTCGTTTGGATTACAGGGATTTCAGACAGGTAACAGGGTGAAGAGGATCAATAGGGGACCAACAGCAAATGTTTGCCCTGGTGAAACGTGTTTATTTCTCTTTACTTCTACATAGTGTCATTGAACGTTTCCTATCAGGTTGACATCTTGACAGGTGGCAACCAGGTGATTGTTCCTCAATTAACTAACTGGAAATGGAAATTAAGCAACATCTGATTGTAATCAAACAGTCATGGCCAATAAAGCAAGTTCATGGCAATGCGCCAAATGTCTTCAACGTGGTTATTCAAGGACAAATGTGGCTCCACAGGCTATTAATGGAGCTGGCAGCAGTGGCACACGCTTGTAGCCCCCCCGCCCCCGCCCCCCCATCAGAGAACAGAATGATGCTCTTGTCTGGCACTAATCACAGCCATGACCTTGACCTCGATTGGCAGAGCATGTCTGTTCTTTGAGGGCCCCAAAGGGACAAGCAGAAAGACAGACACTGAAACAGACATGATGTATCATGCAAGTGCGGCTGTGTGCGCACAGACACAAACGGACGCACACACAGTGTAATTTCCTGGAGGTGCCTACTAATTCATTTGACTTTCTGGAGCAGCATGACCCGAATACATTGCATAGAATTTAGCTCCTTCTCTCTCTCTCTCTCTCTCCAACATACACCCACACACTCTCTTTCTCTCACACACAGCACTAACACACTGTACACACAGTATGGCCTCCCTTTCCTTATCTGGTTGCTTGCTCTTAGCAATCAGTCTGCCATCCATCAGTTATAATGTGGGCATTTAATAAAGACAACACAGAAATGGAATAAAACAGCGTTCCAGCGATGGTAAGCCCCCAGCCGTCTATTGATGGGTGCAGACAGGGCAATAGCTCAGTAACTGTGCTGTCATGGAATGAGAATAAATAGAAAGGGCACCTTGTGGGTATCATGGTAATCTGATTCAATAGGTACATCGGACGTGCACAACATTAAATTTTAATAACACTATTATGGAATTAAAGTATGGAGCAGTCCAACTCTGAGTCTCTGTGACATTGCTCCTTAGAACAGAACTGGATCAAACGTATTATGGTAACCTTCATGCGTCCATGTGATTACCATGAGAAATATTTCCTAATGTGCAACATTTTTAATTGTTCATATTCATTTTCTGACATAACCTACCATTTTGTGCACACAACCACTTTATTTATAGGATTTTATAGAGTATGACAAAAAGTAACGTTCATTTTAATTTAAGGAATGTAAAGGTTTGGGAATTTTCTTTTACCCTGGAAGGCTGAGATCATGAAATCATGTTCAACTAAAATGAATCAGACCCATTCCAATGCAAAGTAATGTTCCCTTAAGCCAAATAGTTTAAGGTAAGTTTTAAACTATGACGCAATTAATCTGAAAGTATTGCAGTGAATAAGACTACATATCCACGAGCAGACAAGGAGGAAATAACTTGCATGTTTTGCAGACAGATTTACAGTGTCATCTCCGGTACAACCCTGCATATTTACATGGAGTCTAATACTCAGGTATACAGAAACAGGCACTCACTCAAACACAGATATTTCAATAAATTCAGGAAAAGGAGAAAAAACAGGGGGAGGGGGGGGGGTTGTGGTGGAATGCAGGAGATAAGAGGTTCAGCCCGGTGACACACACTAGTGAGTCAAAACCAGGTTTTCTCCAGAGATAAGCAGGCAGTCGAACATAAAACATTAAAACATGCCATTCAGTGTTCCACTCAGACCTTCTCGATATTTTAGTTCTTCTGTGTGTGCGTATGTTAGCAAGCATGTCACTTTTGATTTCATGACACGGAAGACATTGTTTTATTGCCTTTAAAATAACTACAAAGGACGTGTGTGTGTGTGTGTGTGTGTGTGTGTGTGTGTGTGTGTGTGTGTGTGTGTGTGTGTGTGTGTGTGTGTGTGTGTGTGTGAGAGAGAGAGAGAGAGAGAGAGAGAGAGAGAGAGAGAGAGAGAGAGAGAGAGAGAGAGAGAGACGCAGAGACCGGGAGAGAAAAATGGCTGTCTCGGTCATAAATCTGCCCCCAGCCAATCTAATTGGCCATAAACGTACATCACTGCATGCCACTCCGCTGCCATTAACCCTGAAACTGGGCCTCTCTGTCACTCGTGTAATAGAAATAACCTGCTGTACCAATGTGGTACAAATCAGGTTAAAGAACAGCAAATTGCATGTTGCGGTGTTGAAATACACCGGCATTACAGATTCAGTTAAATC